>NW_027514099.1:54667-98541 GCF_048772815.1 Callospermophilus lateralis
GTGTTTGAAACTCTAAATCAAACACGGTTTGTGCTAGCTCCGTGAAACTTGACAAAATGAAGTAGTTCTAAGTTCTATCTCTATGGTTTGTTTCCTCTTGAAGTACCCCATGCAGAGACTGGCGAAGAACACTTTCGTTTGAAAGGGGTTGCCAAGCTTCCAAAAAACTACTCGTTTGCTGAAATCTCAGCAAACATTTTTTCACCAAATCTTGATGATACTTGGTGATAATGATCAGTTCACTAAGCCCACTTGGCTGCCCAACTTTCACTCTTCTAGGTTCAAGCGTTCGTTTCCAGTAACAGTTTGAATTTTTAGGTTTCACTCTGTTTTCTGTTATATAGATAGAAGTGTTTGAAACTCTAAATCAAACTCGGTTTGTGCTAGCTCCGTGAAACTTGACAAAATGAAGTAGTTCTAAGTTCTATCTCTATGGTTTGTTTCCTCTTGAAGTACCCCATGCAGAGACTGGCGAAGAACACTTTCGTTTGAAAGGGGTTGCCAAGCTTCCAAAAAACTACTAGTTTGCTGAAATCTCAGCAAACATTTTTTCACCAAATCTTGATGATACTTGGTGGTAATGATCAGTTCACTAATCCCACTTGGCTGCCCAATTTTTATTCTTCTAGGTTGAAGCATTCGTTTCCAGTAACAGTTTGAATTTTTAGGTTTCACTCTGTTTTCTCCTACATAGATAGCTGTATTTGGAATTCTAAATCAAACACGGTTTGTGCTAGCTCCTTGAAACTTGACCAAATGAAGTAGTTCTAAGTTCTATCTCTATGGTTTGTTTCCTCTTGAAGTACCCCATGCAGAACTGGCGAAAAACACTTTCATTTGAAAGGGGTTGCCAAGCTTCCAAAAAACTACTAGTGTGCTGAAATCTCAGCAAACATTTTTTCACCAAATCTTGATGATACTTGGTGGTAATGATCAGTTCACTAAGCCCACTTGGGTGCCGAACTTTCACTCTTCTAGGTTCAAGCATTCGTTTCCAGTAACAGTTTGAATTTTTAGGTTTCACTCTGTTTTCTGCTATATAGATAGATGTCTCGAAACTCTAAATCAAACACGGTTTGTGCTAGCTCCGTGAAACTTGAAAAAATGAAGTAGTTCTAAGTTCTATCTCTATGGTTTGTTTCCTCTTGAAGTACCCCATGCAGAGACTGGCGAAAAACACTTTCGTTTGAAAGGGGTTGCCAAGCTTCCAAAAAACTACTAGTTTGCTGAAATCTCAGCAAACATTTTTTCACCAAATCTTGATGATACTTGGTGGTAATGATCAGTTCACTAAGCCCACTTGGCTGCCCAATTTTCACTCTTCTAGGTTCAAGCGTTCGTTTCCAGTAACACTTTGAAATTTATGTTTCACTCTGTTTTCTGCTATATAGATAGATGTGTTTGAAACTGTAAATCAAACACGGTTTGTGCTAGCTCCGTGAAACTTGACAAAATGAATTAGTTCTATCTCTATGGTTTGTTTCCTCTTGAAGTACCCCATGCAGAGACTGGCGAAGAACACTTTCGTTTGAAAGGGGTTGCCAAGCTTCCAAAAAACTACTCGTTTGCTGAAATCTCAGCAAACATTTTTTCATCAAATCTTGATGATACTTGGTGATAATGATCAGTTCACTAAGCCCACTTGGCTGCCCAATTTTCACTCTTCTAGGTTCAAGCGTTCGTTTCCAGTAACACTTTGAAATTTTAGGTTTCACTCTGTTTTCTGCTATATAGATAGATGTGTTTGAAACTCTAAATCAAACACGGTTTGTGCTAGCTCCTTGAAACTTGAGCAAATGAAGTAGTTCTAAGTTCTATCTCTATGGTTTGTTTCCTCTTGAAGTACCCCATGCAGAGACTGGCGAAAAACACTTTCGTTTGAAAGGGGTTGCCAAGCTTCCAAAAAACTACTAGTTTGCTGAAATCTCAGCAAACATTTTTTCACCAAATCTTGATGATACTTGGTGGTAATGATCAGTTCACTAATCCCACTTGGCTGCCCAACTTTCACTCTTCTAGGTTCAAGCGTTCGTTTCCAGTAACACTTTGAATTATTACGTTTCACTCTGTTTTCTGCTATAGAGATAGATGTGTTTGAAACTCTAAATCAAACACGGTTTGTGCTAGCTCCTTGAAACTTGAGCAAATGAAGTAGTTCTAAGTTCTATCTCTATGGTTTGTTTCCTCTTGAAGTACCCCATGCAGAGACTGGCGAAAAACACTTTCGTTTGAAAGGGGTTGCCAAGCTTCCAAAAAACTTCTCGTTTGCTGAAATCTCAGCAAACATTTTTTCACCAAAACTTGATGATACTTGGTGGTAATGATCAGTTCACTAATCCCACTTGGCTGCCCAATTTTTATTCTTCTAGGTTGAAGCATTCGTTTCCAGTAACAGTTTGAATTTTTAGGTTTCACTCTGTTTTCTCCTACATAGATAGCTGTATTTGGAATTCTAAATCAAACACGGTTTGTGCTAGCTCCTTGAAACTTGACCAAATGAAGTAGTTCTAAGTTCTATCTCTATGGTTTGTTTCCTCTTGAAGTACCCCATGCAGAACTGGCGAAAAACACTTTCATTTGAAAGGGGTTGCCAAGCTTCCAAAAAACTACTAGTTTGCTGAAATCTCAGCAAACATTTTTTCACCAAATCTTGATGATACTTGGTGGTAATGATCAGTTCACTAAGCCCACTTGGGTGCCGAACTTTCACTCTTCTAGGTTCAAGCGTTCGTTTCCAGTAACAGTTTGAATTTTTAGGTTTCACTCTGTTTTCTGCTATATAGATAGATGTCTCGAAACTCTAAATCAAACACGGTTTGTGCTAGCTCCGTGAAACTTGAAAAAATGAAGTAGTTCTAAGTTCTATCTCTATGGTTTGTTTCCTCTTGAAGTACCCCATGCAGAGACTGGCGAAGAACACTTTCGTTTGAAAGGGGTTGCCAAGCTTCCAAAAAACTACTAGTTTGCTGAAATCTCAGCAAACATTTTTTCACCAAATCTTGATGATACTTGGTGGTAATGATCAGTTCACTAAGCCCACTTGGCTGCCCAATTTTCACTCTTCTAGGTTCAAGCGTTCGTTTCCAGTAACACTTTGAATTTTTAGGTTTCACTCTGTTTTCTGCTATATAGATAGATGTGTTTGAAACTCTAAATCAAACACGGTTTGTGCTAGCTAATTGAAACTTGAGCAAATGAAGTAGTTCTAAGTTCTTTCTCTACGGTTTGTTTCCTCTTGAAGTACCCCATGCAGAGACTGGCGAAAAACACTTTCGTTTGAAAGGGGTTGCCAAGCTTCCAAAAAACTACTAGTTTGCTGAAATCTCAGCAAACATTTTTTCACCAAATCTTGATGATACTGGGTGGTAATGATCAGTTCACTAATCCCACTTGGCTGCCCAATTTTTATTCTTCTAGGTTGAAGCATTCGTTTCCAGTAACAGTTTGAATTTGTAGGTTTACTCTGTTTTCTCCTACATAGATAGCTGTGTTTGGAATTCTAAATCAAACACGGTTTGTGCTAGCTCCTTGAAACTTGACAAAATGAAGTAGTTCTAAGTTCTATCTCTATGGTTTGTTTCCTCTTGAAGTACCCCATGCAGAGACTGGCGAAAAACACTTTCGTTTGAAAGGGGTTGCCAAGCTTCCAGAAAACTACTAGTTTCCTGAAATCTCAGCAAACATTTTTTCACCAAATCTTGATGATACTTGGTGGTAATGATCAGTTCACTAATCCCACTTGGCTGCCCAACTTTCACTCTTCTAGTTTCAAGCGTTCGTTTCCAGTAACAGTTTGAATTTTTAGGTTTCACTCTGTTTTCTGTTATTTGGATAGATGTGTTTGAAACTCTAAATCAAACACGGTTTGTGCTAGCTCCGTGAAACTTACAAAATGAAGTAGTTCTAAGTTCTATTTCTATGGTTTGTTTCCTCTTGAAGTACCCCATGCAGAGACTGGCGAAGAATACTTTCGTTTGAAAGGGGTTGCCAAGCTTCCAAAAAACTACTAGTTTGCTGAAATCTCAGCAAACATTTTTACACCAAATCTTGATGATACTTGGTGGTAATGATCAGTTCACTAAGCCCACTTGGCTGCCCAATTTACACTCTTCTAGGTTCAAGCGTTCGTTTCCAGTAACACTTTGAAATTTTAGGTTTCACTCTGTTTTCTGCTATATAGATAGATGTGTTTGAAACTCTAAATCAAACACGGTTTGTGCTAGCTCCGTGAAACTTGACAAAATGAAGTAGTTCTAAATTCTATCTCTATGGTTTGTTTCCTCTTGAAGTACCCCATGCAGAGACTGGCGAAGAACACTTTCGTTTGAAAGGGGTGTGCCAAGCTTCCAAAAAACTACTCGTTTGCTGAAATCTCAGCAAACATTTTTTCAGCAAATCTTGATGATACTTGGTGGTAATGATCAGTTCACTAATCCCACTTGGCTGCCCAACTTTCACTCTTCTAGGTTCAAGCGTTCGTTTCCAGTAACACTTTGAATTGTTAGGTTTCACTCTGTTTTCTGCTATAGAGATAGATGTGTTTGAAACTCTAAATCAAACACGGTTTGTGCTAGCTCCTTGAAACTTGACCAAATGAAGTAGTTCTAAGTTCTATCTCTATGGTTTGTTTCCTCTTGAAGTACCCCATGCAGAACTGGCGAAAAACACTTTAATTGAAAGGGGTTGCCAAGCTTCCAAAAAACTACTAGTTTGCTGAAATCTCAGCAAACATTTTTTCACCAAATCTTGATGATACTTGGTGGTAATGATCAGTTCACTAAGCCCACTTGGGTGCCGAACTTTCACTCTTCTAGGTTCAAGCGTTCGTTTCCAGTAACAGTTTGAATTTTTAGGTTTCACTCTGTTTTCTGCTATATAGATAGATGTCTCGAAACTCTAAATCAAACACGGTTTGTGCTAGCTCCGTGAAACTTGAAAAAATGAAGTAGTTCTAAGTTCTATCTCTATGGTTTGTTTCCTCTTGAAGTACCCCATGCAGAGACTGGCGAAGAACACTTTCGTTTGAAAGGGGTTGCCAAGCTTCCAAAAAACTACTAGTTTGCTGAAATCTCAGCAAACATTTTTTCACCAAATCTTGATGATACTTGGTGGTAATGATCAGTTCACTAAGCCCACTTGGCTGCCCAATTTTCACTCTTCTAGGTTCAAGCGTTCGTTTCCAGTAACACTTTGAATTTTTAGGTTTCACTCTGTTTTCTGCTATATAGATAGATGTGTTTGAAACTCTAAATCAAACACGGTTTGTGCTAGCTAATTGAAACTTGAGCAAATGAAGTAGTTCTAAGTTCTTTCTCTACGGTTTGTTTCCTCTTGAAGTACCCCATGCAGAGACTGGCGAAAAACACTTTCGTTTGAAAGGGTTGCCAAGCTTCCAAAAAACTACTAGTTTGCTGAAATCTCAGCAAACATTTTTTCACCAAATCTTGATGATACTGGGTGGTAATGATCAGTTCACTAATCCCACTTGGCTGCCCAATTTTTATTCTTCTAGGTTGAAGCATTCGTTTCCAGTAACAGTTTGAATTTGTAGGTTTCACTCTGTTTTCTCCTACATAGATAGCTGTGTTTGGAATTCTAAATCAAACACGGTTTGTGCTAGCTCCTTGAAACTTGACCAAATGAAGTAGTTCTAAGTTCTATCTCTATGGTTTGTTTCCTCTTGAAGTACCCCATGCAGAGACTGGCGAAAAACACTTTCGTTTGAAAGGGGTTGCCAAGCTTCCAGAAAACTACTAGTTTCCTGAAATCTCAGCAAACATTTTTTCACCAAATCTTGATGATACTTGGTGGTAATGATCAGTTCACTAATCCCACTTGGCTGCCCAACTTTCACTCTTCTAGTTTCAAAGGTTCGTTTCCAGTAACAGTTTGAATTTTTAGGTTTCACTCTGTTTTCTGTTATTTGGATAGATGTGTTTGAAACTCTAAATCAAACACGGTTTGTGCTAGCTCCGTGAAACTTACAAAATGAAGTAGTTCTAAGTTCTATTTCTATGGTTTGTTTCCTCTTGAAGTACCCCATGCAGAGACTGGCGAAGAATACTTTCGTTTGAAAGGGGTTGCCAAGCTTCCAAAAAACTACTAGTTTGCTGAAATCTCAGCAAACATTTTTACACCAAATCTTGATGATACTTGGTGGTAATGATCAGTTCACTAAGCCCACTTGGCTGCCCAATTTACACTCTTCTAGGTTCAAGCGTTCGTTTCCAGTAACACTTTGAAATTTTAGGTTTCACTCTGTTTTCTGCTATATAGATAGATGTGTTTGAAACTCTAAATCAAACACGGTTTGTGCTAGCTCCGTGAAACTTGACAAAATGAAGTAGTTCTAAATTCTATCTCTATGGTTTGTTTCCTCTTGAAGTACCCCATGCAGAGACTGGCGAAGAACACTTTCGTTTGAAAGGGGTGTGCCAAGCTTCCAAAAAACTACTCGTTTGCTGAAATCTCAGCAAACATTTTTTCAGCAAATCTTGATGATACTTGGTGGTAATGATCAGTTCACTAATCCCACTTGGCTGCCCAACTTTCACTCTTCTAGGTTCAAGCGTTCGTTTCCAGTAACACTTTGAATTGTTAGGTTTCACTCTGTTTTCTGCTATAGAGATAGATGTGTTTGAAACTCTAAATCAAACACGGTTTGTGCTAGCTCCTTGAAACTTGACCAAATGAAGTAGTTCTAAGTTCTATCTCTATGGTTTGTTTCCTCTTGAAGTACCCCATGCAGAACTGGCGAAAAACACTTTCATTTGAAAGGGGTTGCCAAGCTTCCAAAAAACTACTAGTTTGCTGAAATCTCAGCAAACATTTTTTCACCAAATCTTGATGATACTTGGTGGTAATGATCAGTTCACTAAGCCCACTTGGGTGCCGAACTTTCACTCTTCTAGGTTCAAGCGTTCGTTTCCAGTAACAGTTTGAATTTTTAGGTTTCACTCTGTTTTCTGCTATATAGATAGATGTCTCGAAACTCTAAATCAAACACGGTTTGTGCTAGCTCCGTGAAACTTGAAAAAATGAAGTAGTTCTAAGTTCTATCTCTATGGTTTGTTTCCTCTTGAAGTACCCCATGCAGAGACTGGCGAAGAACACTTTCGTTTGAAAGGGGTTGCCAAGCTTCCAAAAAACTACTAGTTTGCTGAAATCTCAGCAAACATTTTTTCACCAAATCTTGATGATACTTGGTGGTAATGATCAGTTCACTAAGCCCACTTGGCTGCCCAATTTTCACTCTTCTAGGTTCAAGCGTTCGTTTCCAGTAACACTTTGAATTTTTAGGTTTCACTCTGTTTTCTGCTATATAGATAGATGTGTTTGAAACTCTAAATCAAACACGGTTTGTGCTAGCTAATTGAAACTTGAGCAAATGAAGTAGTTCTAAGTTCTTTCTCTACGGTTTGTTTCCTCTTGAAGTACCCCATGCAGAGACTGGCGAAAAACACTTTCGTTTGAAAGGGGTTGCCAAGCTTCCAAAAAACTACTAGTTTGCTGAAATCTCAGCAAACATTTTTTCACCAAATCTTGATGATACTGGGTGGTAATGATCAGTTCACTAATCCCACTTGGCTGCCCAATTTTTATTCTTCTAGGTTGAAGCATTCGTTTCCAGTAACAGTTTGAATTTGTAGGTTTCACTCTGTTTTCTCCTACATAGATAGCTGTGTTTGGAATTCTAAATCAAACACGGTTTGTGCTAGCTCCTTGAAACTTGACCAAATGAAGTAGTTCTAAGTTCTATCTCTATGGTTTGTTTCCTCTTGAAGTACCCCATGCAGAGACTGGCGAAAAACACTTTCGTTTGAAAGGGGTTGCCAAGCTTCCAGAAAACTACTAGTTTCCTGAAATCTCAGCAAACATTTTTTCACCAAATCTTGATGATACTTGGTGGTAATGATCAGTTCACTAATCCCACTTGGCTGCCCAACTTTCACTCTTCTAGTTTCAAGCGTTCGTTTCCAGTAACAGTTTGAATTTTTAGGTTTCACTCTGTTTTCTGTTATTTGGATAGATGTGTTTGAAACTCTAAATCAAACACGGTTTGTGCTAGCTCCGTGAAACTTACAAAATGAAGTAGTTCTAAGTTCTATTTCTATGGTTTGTTTCCTCTTGAAGTACCCCATGCAGAGACTGGCGAAGAATACTTTCGTTTGAAAGGGGTTGCCAAGCTTCCAAAAAACTACTAGTTTGCTGAAATCTCAGCAAACATTTTTACACCAAATCTTGATGATACTTGGTGGTAATGATCAGTTCACTAAGCCCACTTGGCTGCCCAATTTACACTCTTCTAGGTTCAAGCGTTCGTTTCCAGTAACACTTTGAAATTTTAGGTTTCACTCTGTTTTCTGCTATATAGATAGATGTGTTTGAAACTCTAAATCAAACACGGTTTGTGCTAGCTCCGTGAAACTTGACAAAATGAAGTAGTTCTAAATTCTATCTCTATGGTTTGTTTCCTCTTGAAGTACCCCATGCAGAGACTGGCGAAGAACACTTTCGTTTGAAAGGGGTGTGCCAAGCTTCCAAAAAAACTACTCGTTTGCTGAAATCTCAGCAAACATTTTTTCAGCAAATCTTGATGATACTTGGTGGTAATGATCAGTTCACTAATCCCACTTGGCTGCCCAACTTTCACTCTTCTAGGTTCAAGCGTTCGTTTCCAGTAACACTTTGAATTGTTAGGTTTCACTCTGTTTTCTGCTATAGAGATAGATGTGTTTGAAACTCTAAATCAAACACGGTATGTGCTAGCTCCTTGAAACTTGAGCAAATGAAGTAGTTCTAAGTTCTATCTCTATGGTTTGTTTCCTCTTGAAGTACCCCATGCAGAGACTGGCGAAAAACACTTTCGTTTGAAAGGGGTTGCCAAGCTTCCAAAAAACTTCTCGTTTGCTGAAATCTCAGCAAACATTTTTTCACCAAAACTTGATGATACTTGGTGGTAATGATCAGTTCACTAATCCCACTTGGCTGCCCAATTTTTATTCTTCTAGGTTGAAGCATTCGTTTCCAGTAACAGTTTGAATTTGTAGGTTTCACTCTGTTTTCTCCTACATAGATAGCTGTGTTTGGAATTTTAAATCAAACATGGTTTGTGCTATCTCCTTGAAACTTGACCAAATGAAGTAGTTCTAAGTTCTATCTCTATGGTTTGTTTCCTCTTGAAGTACCCCATGCAGAACTGGCGAAAAACACTTTCATTTGAAAGGGGTTGCCAAGCTTCCAAAAAACTACTAGTTTGCTGAAATCTCAGCAAACATTTTTTCACCAAATCTTGATGATACTTGGTGGTAATGATCAGTTCAATAAGCCCACTTGGGTGCCGAACTTTCACTCTTCTAGGTTCAAGCGTTCGTTTCCAGTAACAGTTTGAATTTTTAGGTTTCACTCTGTTTTCTGCTATATAGATAGATGTCTCGAAACTCTAAATCAAACACGGTTTGTGCTAGCTCCGTGAAACTTGAAAAAATGAAGTAGTTCTAAGTTCTATCTCTATGGTTTGTTTCCTCTTGAAGTACCCCATGCAGAGACTGGCGAAAAACACTTTCGTTTGAAAGGGGTTGCCAAGCTTCCAAAAAACTACTAGTTTGCTGAAATCTCAGCATACATTTTTTCACCAAATCTTGATGATACTTGGTGGTAATGATCAGTTCACTAAGCCCACTTGGCTGCCCAATTTTCACTCTTCTAGGTTCAAGCGTTCATTTCCAGTAACACTTTGAAATTTATGTTTCACTCTGTTTTCTGCTATATAGATAGATGTGTTTGAAACTCTAAATCAAACACGGTTTGTGCTAGCTCCGTGAAACTTGACAAAATGAATTAGTTCTATCTCTATGGTTTGTTTCCTCTTGAAGTACCCCATGCAGAGACTGGCGAAGAACACTTTCGTTTGAAAGGGGTTGCCAAGCTTCCAAAAAACTACTCGTTTGCTGAAATCTCAGCAAACATTTTTTTCATCAAATCTTGATGATACTTGGTGATAATGATCAGTTCACTAAGCCCACTTGGCTGCCCAATTTTCACTCTTCTAGGTTCAAGCGTTCGTTTCCAGTAACACTTTGAATTTTTAGGTTTCACTCTGTTTTCTGCTATATAGATAGATGTGTTTGAAACTCTAAATCAAACACGGTTTGTGCTAGCTCCTTGAAACTTGACAAAATGAAGTAGTTCTAAGTTCTATCTCTATGGTTTGTTTCCTCTTGAAGTACCCCATGCAGAGACTGGCGAAAAACACTTTCGTTTGAAAGGGGTTGCCAAGCTTCCAAAAAACTACTAGTTTGCTGAAATCTCAGCAAACATTTTTTCACCAAATCTTGATGATACTTGGTGGTAATCATCAGTTCAGTAATCCCACTTGGCTGCCCAACTTTCACTCTTCTAGGTTCAAGCGTTCGTTTCCAGTAACAGTTTGAATTTTTAGGTTTCACTCTGTTTTCTGCTATATAGATAGATGTCTTTGAAACTCTAAATCAAACACGGTTTGTGCTAGCTCCTTGAAACTTGACAAAATGAAGTAGTTCTAAGTTCTATCTCTATGGTTTGTTTCCTCTTGAAGTACCCCATGCAGAGACTGGCGAAGAACACTTTCCTTTGAAAGGGGTTGCCAAGCTTCCAAAAAACTTCTCGTTTGATGAAATCTCAGCAAACATTTTTTCACCAAAACTTGATGATACTTGGTGGTAATGATCAGTTCACTAAGCCCACTTGGCTGCCCAATTTTTACTCTTCTAGGTTCAAGCGTTCGTTTCCAGTAACACTTTGAAATTTTAGGTTTCACTCTGTTTTCTCCTACATAGATAGCTGTGTTTGGAATTCTAAATCAAACACGGTTTGTGCTAGCTCCATGCAACTTGACCAAATGAAGTAGTTCTAAGTTCTATCTCTATGGTTTGTTTCCTCTTGAAGTACCCCATGCAGAGACTGTCGAAAAACACTTTCGTTTGAAAGGGGTTGCCAAGCTTCCAAAAAACTACTAGTTTGCTGAAATCTCAGCAAACATTTTTTCACCAAATCTTGATGATACTTGGTGGTAATGATCAGTTCACTAATCCCACTTGGCTGCCCAACTTTCACTCTTCTATTTTCAAGCGTTCGTTTCCAGTAACAGTTTGAATTTTTAGGTTTCACTCTGTTTTCTGTTATATAGATAGATGTGTTTGAAACTCAAAATCAAACACGGTTTGTGCTAGCTCCGTGAAACTTGACAAAATGAAGTTGTTCTAAGTTCTATCTCTATGGTTTGTTTCCTCTTGATACCCCATGCAGAGACAGGCGAAGAACACTTTCGTTTGAAAGGGGTTGCCAAGCTTCCAAAAAACTACTAGTTTGCTGAAATCTCAGCAAACATTTTTTCACCAAATCTTGATGATACTTGGTGCTAATGATCAGTTCACTAAGCCCACTTGGCTGCCCAATTTTCACTCTTCTAGGTTCAAGCGTTCGTTTCCAGTAACACTTTGAATTTTTAGGTTTCACTCTGTTTTCTGTTATATAGATAGATGTGTTTGAAACTCTAAATCAAACACGGTTTGTGCTAGCTCCTTGAAACTTGAGCAAATGAAGTAGTTCTAAGTTCTATCTCTATGGTTTGTTTCCTCTTGAAGTACCCCATGCAGAGACTGGCGAAAAACACTTTCGTTTGAAAGGGGTTGCCAAGCTTCCAAAAAACTACTAGTTTGCTGAAATCTCAGCAAACATTTTTTCACCAAAACTTGATGATACTTGGTGGTAATGATCTGTTCACTAAGCCCACTTGGCTGCCCAATTTTTACTCTTCTAGGTTCAAGCGTTCGTTTCCAGTAACACTTTGAAATTTTAGGTTTCACTCTGTTTTCTGCTATATAGATAGATGTCTTTGAAACTCTAAATCAAACACGGTTCGTGCCAGCTCCTTGAAACTTGACAAAATGAAGTAGTTGTAAGTTCTACCTCTATGGTTTGTTTCCTCTTGAAGTACCTATGCAGAGACTGGCGAAAAACACTTTCGTTTGAAAGGGGTTGCCAAGCTTCCAAAAAACTACTAGTTTGCTGAAATCTCAGCAAACATTTTTTCACCAAAACTTGATGATACTTGGTGGTAATGATCAGTTCACTAATCCCACTTGGCTGCCCAATTTTTATTCTTCTAGGTTGAAGCATTCGTTTCCAGTAACAGTTTGAATTTTTAGGTTTCACTCTGTTTTCTCCTATATAGATAGCTGTGTTTGGAATTCTAAATCAAACACGGTTTGTGCTGGCTCCTTGAAACTTGACCAAATGAAGTAGTTCTAAGTTCTATCTCTATGGTTTGTTTCCTCTTGAAGTACCCCATGCAGAGACTGGCGAAAAACACTTTCGTTTGAAAGGGGTTGCCAAGCTTCCAAAAAACTACTAGTTTGCTGAAATCTCAGCAAACATTTTTTCACCAAATCTTGATGATACTTGGTGGTAATGATCAGTTCACTAAGCCCACTTGGCTGCCCAACTTTCACTCTTCTAGGTTCAAGCGTTCGTTTCCAGTAACAGTTTGAATTTTTATGTTTCACTCTGTTTTCTGCTATATAGATAGATGTCTCGAAACTCTAAATCAAACACGGTTTGTGCTAGCTCCGTGAAACTTGACAAAATGAAGTAGTTCTAATTTCTATCTCTATGGTTTGTTTCCTCTTGAAGTACCCCATGCAGAGACTGGCGAAGAACACTTTCGTTTGAAAGGGGTTGCCAAGCTTCCAAAAAACTTCTCGTTTGCTGAAATCTCAGCAAACATATTTTCACCAAATCTTGATGATACTTGGTGGTAATGATCAGTTCACTAAGCCCACTTGGCTGCCCAATTTTCACTCTTCTAGGTTCAAGCGTTCGTTTCCAGTAACACTTTGAATTTTTAGGTTTCACTCTGTTTTCTGTTATATAGATAGATGTGTTTGAAACTCTAAATCAAACACGGTTTGTGCTAGCTCCTTGAAACTTGACAAAATGAAGTAGTTCTAAGTTCTATCTCTATGGTTTATTTCCTCTTGAAGTACCCCATGCAGAGACTGGCGAAAAACCCTTTCGTTTGAAAGGGGTTGCCAAGCTTCCAAAAAACTACTAGTTTGCTGAAATCTCAGCAAACATTTTTTCACCAAATCTTGATGATACTTGGTGGTAATGATCAGTTCACTAATCCCAATTGGCTGCCCAACTTTCACTCTTCTATTTTCAAGCGTTCGTTTCCAGTAACAGTTTGAATTTTTAGGTTTCACTCTGTTTTCTGTTATATAGATAGATGTGTTTGAAACTCTAAATCAAACACGGTTTGTGCTAGCTCCGTGAAACTTGACAAAATGAAGTAGTTCTAAGTTCTATCTCTATGGTTTGTTTCCTCTTGAAGTACCTCATGCAGAGACAGGCGAAGAACACTTTCGTTTGAAAGGGGTTGCCAAGCTTCCAAAAAACTACTAGTTTGCTGAAATCTCAGCAAACATTTTTTCACCAAATCTTGATGATACTTGGTGGTAATGATCAGTTCACTAAGCCCACTTGGCTGCCCAATTTTCACTCTTCTAGGTTCAAGCGTTCCTTTCCAGTAACACTTTGAATTTTTAGGTTTCACTCTGTTTTCTGCTATATAGATAGATGTGTTTGAAACTCTAAATCAAACACGGTTTGTGCTAGCTCCTTGAAACTTGAGCAAATGAAGTAGTTCTAAGTTCTATCTCTATGGTTTGTTTCCTCTTGAAGTACCCCATGCAGAGACTGGCGAAAAACACTTTCGTTTTAAAGGGGTTGCCAAGCTTCCAAAAAACTACTAGTTTGCTGAAATCTCAGCAAACATTTTTTCACCAAAACTTGATGATACTTGGTGGTAATGATCAGTTCACTAAGCCCACTTGGCTGCCCAATTTTTACTCTTCTAGGTTCAAGCGTTCGTTTCCAGTAACACTTTGAAATTTTAGGTTTCACTCTGTTTTCTGCTATATAGATAGATGTCTTTGAAACTCTAAATCAAACACGGTTCGTGCTAGCTCCTTGAAACTTGACAAAATGAAGTAGTTGTAAGTTCTACCTCTATGGTTTGTTTCCTCTTGAAGTACCTATGCAGAGACTGGCGAAAAACACTTTCGTTTGAAAGGGGTTGCCAAGCTTCCAAAAAACTACTAGTTTGCTGAAATCTCAGCAAACATTTTTTCACCAAATCTTGATGATACTTGGTGGTAATAGTCAGTTCACTAATCCCACTTGGCTGCCCAATTTTATTCTTCTAGGTTGAAGCATTCGTTTCCAGTAACAGTTTGAATTTTTAGGTTTCACTCTGTTTTCTCCTACATAGATAGCTGTGTTTGGAATTCTAAATCAAACACGGTTTGTGCTAGCTCCTTGAAACTTGACCAAATGAAGTAGTTCTAAGTTCTATCTCTATGGTTTGTTTCCTCTTGAAGTACCCCATGCAGAGACTGGCGAAAAACACTTTCGTTTGAAAGGGGTTGCCAAGCTTCCAAAAAACTACTAGTTTGCTGAAATCTCAGCAAACATTTTTTCACCAAATCTTGATGATACTTGGTGGTAATGATCAGTTCACTAATCCCACTTGGCTGCCCAACTTTCACTCTTCTATTTTCAAGCGTTCGTTTCCAGTAACAGTTTGAATTTTTAGGTTTCACTCTGTTTTCTGTTATATAGATAGATGTGTTTGAAACTCTAAATCAAACACGGTTTGTGCTAGCTCCTTGAAACTTGACAAAATAAAGTAGTTGTTAGTTCTATCTCTATGGTTTTTTTCCTCTTGAAGTACCCCATGCAGAAACTGGCGAAAAACACTTTCGTTTGAAAGGGGTTGCCAAGCTTCCAAAAAACTACTAGTTTGCTGAAATCTCAACAAACATTTTTTCACCAAATCTTGATGATACTTGGTGGTAATGGTCAGTTCACTAATCCCACTTGGCTGCCCAATTTTTATTCTTCTAGGTTGAAGCATTCGTTTCCAGTAACAGTTTGAATTTTTAGGTTTCACTCTGTTTTCTCCTACATAGATAGCTGTGTTTGGAATTCTAAATCAAACACGGTTTGTGCTAGCTCCATGCAACTTGACCAAATGAAGTAGTTCTAAGTTCTATCTCTATGGTTTGTTTCCTCTTGAAGTACCCCATGCAGAGACTGGCGAAAAACACTTTCGTTTGAAAGGGGTTGCCAAGCTTCCAAAAAACTACTAGTTTGCTGAAATCTCAGCAAACATTTTTTCACCAAATCTTGATGATACTTGGTGGTAATGATCAGTTCACTAATCCCACTTGGCTGCCCAATTTTTACTCTTCTAGGTTCAAGCGTTCGTTTCCAGTAACACTTTGAAATTTTAGGTTTCACTCTGTTTTCTGCTGTACAGATAGATGTCTTTGAAACTCTAAATCAAACACGGTTTTTGCTAGCTCCTTGAAACTTGACAAAATGAAGTAGTTGTTAGTTCTATCTCTATGGTTTTTTTCCTCTTGAAGTACCCCATGCAGAAACTGGCGAAAAACACTTTCATTTGAAAGGGCTGCCAAGCTTCCAAAAAACTACTAGTTTGCTGAAATCTCAACAAACATTTTTTCACCAAATCTTGATGATACTTGGTGGTAATGATCAGTTCACTAATCCCACTTGGCTGCCCAAATTTTATTCTTCTAGGTTGAAGCTTTCGTTTCCAGTGACTGTTTGAATTTTTAGGTTTCACTCTGTTTTCTGCTATATAGATAGATGTGTTTGAAACTCTAAATCAAACACGGTTTGTGCTAGCTCCTTGAAACTTGAGCAAATGAAGTAGTTCTAAGTTCTATCTCTATGGTTTATTTCCTCTTGAAGTACCCCATGCAGAGACTGGCGAAAAACACTTCCGTTTGAAAGGGGTTGCCAAGCTTCCAAAAAACTACTAGTTTGCTGAAATCTCAGCAAACATTTTTTCACCAAAACTTGATGATACTTGGTGGTAATGATCAGTTCACTAAGCCCACTTGGCTGCCCAATTTTTACTCTTCTAGGTACAAGCGTTCGTTTCCAGTAACACTTTGAAATTTTAGGTTTCACTCTGTTTTCTGCTATATAGATAGATGTGTTTGAAACTCTAAATCAAACACGGTTTGTGCTAGCTCCTTGAAACTTGACAAAATGAAGTAGTTGTAAGTTCTATCTCTATGGTTTGTTTCCTCTGGAAGTACCCCATGCAGAGACTGGCGAAAAACACTTTCGTTTGAAAGGGGTTGCCAAGCTTCCAAAATCTATTAGTTTGCTGAAATATCAGCAAACATTTTTTCACCAAATCTTGATGATACTTGGTGGTAATGATCAGTTCACTAATCCCACTTGGCTGCCCAAAATTTATTCTTCTAGGTTGAAGCATTCGTTTCCAGTAACAGTTTGAATTTTTAGATTTCACTCTGTTTTCTCCTACATAGATAGCTGTGTTTGGAATTCTAAATCAAACACGGTTTGTGCTAGCTCCTTGAAACTTGACCAAATGAAGTAGTTCTAAGTTCTATCTCTATGGTTTGTTTCCTCTTTAAGTACCCCATGCAGAGGCTGGCGAAAAACACTTTCGTTTGAAAGGGGTTGCCAAGCTTCCAAAAAACTACTAGTTTGCTGAAATCTCAGCAAACATTTTTTCACCAAATCTTGATGATACTTGGTGGTAATGATCAGTTCACTAAGCCCACTTGGCTGCCGAATTTTCACTCTTCTAGGTTCAAGCGTTCGTTTCCAGTAACACTTTGAAATTTTAGGTTTCACTCTGTTTTCTGCTATATAGATAGATGTGTTTGAAACTCTAAATCAAACACGGTTTGTGCTAGCTCCTTGAAACTTGAACAAATGAAGTAGTTCTAAGTTCTATCTCTATGGTTTGTTTCCTCTTGAAGTACCCCATGCAGAGACTGGCGAAAAACACTTCCGTTTGCAAGGGGTTGCCAAGCTTCCAAAAAACTTCTAGATTGCTGAAATCTCAGCAAACATTTTTTCACCAAATCTTGATGATACTTGGTGGTAATGATCAGTTCACTAATCCCACTTGGCTGCCCAACTTTTATTCTTCTAGGTTGAAGCTTTCGTTTCCAGTAACAGTTTGAATTTTTAGGTTTCACTCTGTTTTCTCCTACATAGATAGCTGTGTTTGGAATTCTAAATCAAACACGGTTTGTGCTAGCTCCTTGAAACTTGACCAAATGAATTAGTTCTAAGTTCTATCTCTATGGTTTGTTTCCTCTTGAAGTACCCCATGCAGAGACTGGCGAAAAACACTTTCATTTGAAAGGGGTTGCCAAGCTTCCAAAAAACTACTAATTTGCTGAAATCTCAGCAAATATTTTTTCACCAAATCTTGATGATACTTGGTGGTAATGATCAGTTCACTAAGCCCACTTGGCTGCCCAACTTTCACTCTTCTAGGTTGAAGCGTTCGTTTCCACTAACAGTTTGAATTTTTAGGTTTCACTCTGTTTTCTGCTATATAGATAGATGTCTCGAAACTCTAAATCAAACACGGTTTGTGCTAGCTCCGTGAAACTTGACAAAATGAAGTAGTTCTAAGTTCTATCTCTATGGTTTGTTTCCTCTTGAAGTACCCCATGCATAGACTGGCGAATAACACTTTCGTTTGAAAGGGGTTGCCAAGCTTCCAAAAAACTTCTCGTTTGCTGAAATCTCAGCAAACATTTTTTCACCAAATCTTGATGATACTTCGTGGTAATGATCAGTTCACTAAGCCCACTTGGCTGCCCAATTTTCACTCTTCTAGGTTCAAGCGTTCGTTTCCAGTAACACTTTGAATTTTTAGGTTTCACTCTGTTTTCTGTTATATAGATAGATGTGTTTGAAACTCTAAATCAAACACGGTTTGTGCTAGCTCCTTGAAACTTGACAAAATGAAGTAGTTCTAAGTTCTATCTCTATGGTTTTTTTCCTCTTGAAGTACCCCATGCAGAGACTGGCGAAAAACACTTTCGTTTGAAAGGGGTTGCCAAGCTTCCAAAAAACTACTAGTTTGCTGAAATCTCAGCAAACATTTTTTCACCAAATCTTGATGATACTTGGTGGTAATGATCAGTTCACTAATCCCACTTAGCTGCCCAATTTTCACTCTTCTAGGTTCAAGCGTTCGTTTCCAGTAACACTTTGAAATTTTAGGTTTCACTCTGTTTTCTGCTATATAGATAGATGTGTTTGAAACTCTAAATCAAACACGGTTTGTGCTAGCTCCTTGAAACTTGAGCAAATGAAGTAGTTCTAAGTTCTATCTCTATGGTTTGTTTCCTCTTGAAGTACCCCATGCAGAGACTGGCGAAAAACACTTCCGTTTGCAAGGGGTTGCCAAGCTTCCAAAAAACTACTAGATTGCTGAAATCTCAGCAAACATTTTTTCACCAAATCTTGATGATACTTGGTGGTAATGATCAGTTCACTAATCCCACTTGGCTGCCCAACTTTTATTCTTCTGGGTTGAAGCTTTCGTTTCCAGTAACAGTTTGAATTTTTAGGTTTCACTCTGTTTTCTCCTACATAGATAGCTGTGTTTGGAATTCTAAATCAAACACGGTTTGTGCTAGCTCCATGAAATTGACCAAATGAAGTAGTTCTAAGTTCTATCTCTATGGTTTGTTTCCTCTTGAAGTACCCCATGCAGAGACTGGCGAAAAACACTTTCATTTGAAAGGGGTTGCCAAGCTTCCAAAAAACTACTAATTTGCTGAAATCTCAGCAAATATTTTTTCACCAAATCTTGATGATACTTGGTGGTAATGATCAGTTCACTAAGCCCACGTGGCTGCCCAACTTTCACTCTTCTAGGTTCAAGCGTTCGTTTCCAGTAACAGTTTGAATCTTTAGGTTTCACTCTGTTTTCTGCTATATAGATAGATGTCTCGAAACTCTAAATCAAACACGGTTTGTGCTAGCTCCGTGAAACTTGACAAAATGAAGTAGTTCTAAGTTCTATCTCTATGGTTTGTTTCCTCTTGAAGTACCCCATGCAGAGACTGGCGAAGAACACTTTCGTTTGAAAGGGGTTGCCAAGCTTCCAAAAAACTTCTCGTTTGCTGAAATCTCAGCAAACATTTTTTCACCAAATCTTGATGATACGTGGTGGTAATGATCAGTTCACTAAGCCCACTAGGCTGCCCAATTTTCACTCTTCTAGGTTCAAGCGTTCGTTTCCAGTAACACTTTGAATTTTTAGGTTTCACTCTGTTTTCTGTTATATAGATAGATGTGTTTGAAACTCTAAATCAAACACGGTTTGTGCTAGCTCCTTGAAACTTGACAAAATGAAGTAGTTCTAAGTTCTATCTCTATGGTTTTTGTCCTCTTGAAGTACCCCATGCAGAGACTGGCGAAAAACACTTTCGTTTGAAAGGGGTTGCCAAGCTTAAAAAACTACTAATTTGCTGAAATCTCAGCAAACATTTTTTCACCAAATCTTGATGGTACTTGGTGGTAATGATCAGTTCACTAAGCCCACTTGGCTGCCCAACTTTCACTCTTCTAGGTTCAAGCGTTCGTTTCCAGTAACAGTTTGAATTTTTAGGTTTCACTCTGTTTTCTGCTATATAGATAGATGTCTCCAAACTCTAAATCAAACACGGTTTGTGCTAGCTCCGTGAAACTTGACAAAATGAAGTAGTTCTAAGTTCTATCTCTATGGTTTGTTTCCTCTTGAAGTACCCCATGCAGAGACTGGCGAAGAACACTTTCGTTTGAAAGGGGTTTCCAAGCTTCCAAAAAACTACTAGTTTGCTGAAATCTCAGCAAACATTTTTTCACCAAATCTTGATGATACTTGGTGGTAATGATCAGTTCACTAATCCCACTTAGCTGCCCAACTTTCACTCTTCTAGGTTCAAGCGTTCGTTTCCAGTAATAGTTTGAATTTTTAGGTTTCACTCTGTTTTCTGCTATATAGATAGATGTGTTTGAAACTCTAAATCAAACACGGTTTGTGCTAGCTCCTTGAAACTTGACCAAATGAAGTAGTTCTAAGTTCTATCTCTATGGTTTGTTTCCTCTTGAAGTACCCCATGCAGAGACTGGCGAAAAACACTTTCGTTTGAAAGGGGTTGCCAAGCTTCCAAAAAACTACTAGTTTGCTGAAATCTCAGCAAACATTTTTTCACCAAATCTTGATGATACTTGGTGGTAATGATCAGTTCACTAATCCCACTTGGCTGCCCAATTTTTACTCTTCTAGGTTCAAGCGTTCGTTTCCAGTAACACTTTGAAATTTTAGGTTTCACTCTGTTTTCTGCTGTACAGATAGATGTCTTTGAAACTCTAAATCAAACACGGTTTTTGCTAGCTCCTTGAAACTTGACAAAATGAAGTAGTTGTTAGTTCTATCTCTATGGTTTTTTTCCTCTTGAAGTACCCCATGCAGAAACTGGCGAAAAACACTTTCATTTGAAAGGGCTGCCAAGCTTCCAAAAAACTACTAGTTTGCTGAAATCTCAGCAAACATTTTTTCACCAAATCTTGATGATACTTGGTGGTAATGATCAGTTCACTAAGCCCACTTGGCTGCCCAACTTTCACTCTTCTAGGTTCAAGCGTTCGTTTCCAGTAACAGTTTGAATTTTTAGGTTTCACTCTGTTTTCTGCTATATAGATAGATGTCTCGAAACTCTAAATCAAACACGGTTTGTGCTAGCTCCGTGAAACTTGACAAAATGAAGTAGTTCTAAGTTCTATCTCTATGGTTTGTTTCCTCTTGAAGTACCCCATGCAGAGACTGGCGAAGAACACTTTCGTTTGAAAGGGGTTGCCAAGCTTCCAAAAAACTTCTCGTTTGCTGAAATCTCAGCAAACATTTTTTCACCAAATCTTGATGATACTTCGTGGTAATGATCAGTTCACTAAGCCCACTTGGCTGCCCAATTTTCACTCTTCTAGGTTCAAGCGTTCGTTTCCAGTAACACTTTGAATTTTTAGGTTTCACTCTGTTTTCTGTTATATAGATAGATGTGTTTGAAACTCTAAATCAAACACGGTTTGTGCTAGCTCCTTGAAACTTGACAAAATGAAGTAGTTCTAAGTTCTATCTCTATGGTTTTTTTCCTCTTGAAGTACCCCATGCAGAGACTGGCGAAAAACACTTTCGTTTGAAAGGGGTTGCCAAGCTTCCAAAAAACTACTAGTTTGCTGAAATCTCAGCAAACATTTTTTCACCAAATCTTGATGATACTTGGTGGTAATGATCAGTTCATTAATCCCACTTAGCTGCCCAATTTTCACTCTTCTAGGTTCAAGCGTTCGTTTCCAGTAACACTTTGAAATTTTAGATTTCACTCTGTTTTCTGCTATATAGATAGATGTGTTTGAAACTCTAAATCAAACCCGGTTTGTGCTAGCTCCTTGAAACTTGAGCAAATGAAGTAGTTCTAAGTTCTATCTCTATGGTTTGTTTCCTCTTGAAGTACCCCATGCAGAGACTGGCGAAAAACACTTCCGTTTGCAAGGGGTTGCCAAGCTTCCAAAAAACTACTAGATTGCTGAAATCTCAGCAAACATTTTTTCACCAAATCTTGATGATACTTGGTGGTAATGATCAGTTCACTAATCCCACTTGGCTGCCCAACTTTTATTCTTCTAGGTTGAAGCTTTCGTTTCCAGTAACAGTTTGAATTTTTAGGTTTCACTCTGTTTTCTCCTACATAGATAGCTGTGTTTGGAATTCTAAATCAAACACGGTTTGTGCTAGCTCCATGAAATTGACCAAATGAAGTAGTTCTAAGTTCTATCTCTATGGTTTGTTTCCTCTTGAAGTACCCCATGCAGAGACTGGCGAAAAACACTTTCATTTGAAAGGGGTTGCCAAGCTTCCAAAAAACTACTAATTTGCTGAAATCTCAGCAAATATTTTTTCACCAAATCTTGATGATACTTGGTGGTAATGATCAGTTCACTAAGCCCACGTGGCTGCCCAACTTTCACTCTTCTAGGTTCAAGCGTTCGTTTCCAGTAACAGTTTGAATCTTTAGGTTTCACTCTGTTTTCTGCTATATAGATAGATGTCTCGAAACTCTAAATCAAACACGGTTTGTGCTAGCTCCGTGAAACTTGACAAAATGAAGTAGTTCTAAGTTCTATCTCTATGGTTTGTTTCCTCTTGAAGTACCCCATGCAGAGACTGGCGAAGAACACTTTCGTTTGAAAGGGGTTGCCAAGCTTCCAAAAAACTTCTCGTTTGCTGAAATCTCAGCAAACATTTTTTCACCAAATCTTGATGATACTTGGTGGTAATGATCAGTTCACTAAGCCCACTAGGCTGCCCAATTTTCACTCTTCTAGGTTCAAGCGTTCGTTTCCAGTAACACTTTGAATTTTTAGGTTTCACTCTGTTTTCTGTTATATAGATAGATGTGTTTGAAACTCTAAATCAAACACGGTTTGTGCTAGCTCCTTGAAACTTGACAAAATGAAGTAGTTCTAAGTTCTATCTCTATGGTTTTTGTCCTCTTGAAGTACCCCATGCAGAGACTGGCGAAAAACACTTTCGTTTGAAAGGGGTTGCCAAGCTTAAAAAACTACTAATTTGCTGAAATCTCAGCAAACATTTTTTCACCAAATCTTGATGGTACTTGGTGGTAATGATCAGTTCACTAAGCCCACTTGGCTGCCCAACTTTCACTCTTCTAGGTTCAAGCGTTCGTTTCCAGTAACAGTTTGAATTTTTAGGTTTCACTCTGTTTTCTGCTATATAGATAGATGTCTCCAAACTCTAAATCAAACACGGTTTGTGCTAGCTCCGTGAAACTTGACAAAATGAAGTAGTTCTAAGTTCTATCTCTATGGTTTGTTTCCTCTTGAAGTACCCCATGCAGAGACTGGCGAAGAACACTTTCGTTTGAAAGGGGTTGCCAAGCTTCCAAAAAACTTCTCGTTTGCTGAAATCTCAGCAAACATTTTTTCACCAAATCTTGATGATACTTGGTGGTAATGATCAGTTCACTAAGCCCACTTGGCTGCCCAATTTTCACTCTTCTTGGTTCAAGCGTTCGTTTCCAGTAACACTTTGAATTTTTAGGTTTCACTCTGTTTTCTGTTATATAGATAGATGTGTTTGAAACTCTAAATCAAACACGGTTTGTGCTAGCTCCTTGAAACTTGACAAAATGAAGTAGTTCTAAGTTCTATCTCTATGGTTTTTTTCCTCTTGAAGTACCCCATGCAGAGACTGGCGAAAAACACTTTCGTTTGAAAGGGGTTGCCAAGCTTCCAAAAAACTACTAGTTTGCTGAAATCTCAGCAAACATTTTTTCACCAAATCTTGATGATACTTGGTGGTAATGATCAGTTCACTAATCCCACTTGGCTGCCCAATTTTCACTCTTCTAGGTTCAAGCGTTCGTTTCCAGTAACAGTTTGAATTTTTAGGTTTCACTCTGTTTTCTCCTACATAGATAGCTGTGTTTGGAATTCTAAATCAAACACGGTTTGTGCTAGCTCCTTGAAACTTGACCAAATGAAGTAGTTCTAAGTTCTATCTCTATGGTTTGTTTCCTCTTGAAGTACCCCATGCAGAGACTGGCGAAAAACACTTTCATTTGAAAGGGGTTGCCAAGCTTCCAAAAAACTACTAATTTGCTGAAATCTCAGCAAACATTTTTTCACCAAATCTTGATGGTACTTGGTGGTAATGATCAGTTCACTAAGCCCACTTGGCTGCCCAACTTTCACTCTTCTAGGTTCAAGCGTTCGTTTCCAGTAACAGTTTGAATTTTTAGGTTTCACTCTGTTTTCTGCTATATAGATAGATGTCTCGAAACTCTAAATCAAACACGGTTTGTGCTAGCTCCGTGAAACTTGACAAAATGAAGTAGTTCTAAGTTCTATCTCTATGGTTTGTTTCCTCTTGAAGTACCCCATGCAGAGACTGGCGAAGAACACTTTCGTTTGAAAGGGGTTGCCAAGCTTCCAAAAAACTTCTCGTTTGCTGAAATCTCAGCAAACATTTTTTCACCAAATCTTGATGATACTTGGTGGTAATGATCAGTTCACTAAGCCCACTTGGCTGCCCAATTTTCACTCTTCTAGGTTCAAGCGTTCGTTTCCAGTAACACTTTGAATTTTTAGGTTTCACTCTGTTTTCTGTTATATAGATAGATGTGTTTGAAACTCTAAATCAAACACGGTTTGTGCTAGCTCTTTGAAACTTGACAAAATGAAGTAGTTCTAAGTTCTATCTCTATGGTTTTTTTCCTCTTGAAGTACCCCATGCAGAGAGTGGCGAAAAACACTTTCGTTTGAAAGGGGTTGCCAAGCTTCCAAAAAACTACTAGTTTGCTGAAATCTCAGCAAACATTTTTTCACCAAATCTTGATGATACTTGGTGGTAATGATCAGTTCACTAATCCCACTTGGCTGCCCAATTTTCACTCTTCTAGGTTCAAGCGTTCGTTTCCAGTAACACTTTGAATTTTTAGGTTTCACTCTGTTTTCTGCTATATAGATAGATGTGTTTGAAACTCTAAATCAAACACGGTTTGTGCTAGCTCCTTGAAACTTGACCAAATGAAGTAGTCCTATGTTCTATCTCTATGGTTTGTTTCCTCTTGAAGTACCCCATGCAGAGACTGGCGAAAAACACTTTCGTTTTAAAGGGGTTGCCAAGCTTCCAAAAAACTACTAGTTTGCTGAAATCTCAGCAAACATTTTTTCACCAAAACTTGATGATACTTTGTGGTAATGATCAGTTCACTAAGCCCACTTGGCTGCCCAATTTTTACTCTTCTAGGTTCAAGCGTTCGTTTCCAGTAACACTTTGAAATATTAGGTTTCACTCTGTTTTCTGCTATATAGATAGATGTCTTTGAAACTCTAAATCAAACACGGTTTGTGCCAGCTCCTTGAAACTTGACAAAATGAAGTAGTTATTAGTTCTATCTCTATGGTTTTTTTCCTCTTGAAGTACCCCATGCAGAGACTGGCGAAAAACACTTTCCTTTGAAAGGGGTTGCCAAGCTTCCAAAAAACTACTAGTTTGCTGAAATCTCAGCAAACATTTTTTCACCAAATCTTGATGATACTTGGTGGTAATGATCAGTTCACTAATCCCACTTGGCTGCCCAACTTTCACTCTTCTAGGTTCAAGCGTTCGTTTCCAGTAACAGTTTGAATTTTTAGGTTTCACTCTGTTTTCTGCTGTATAGATAGATGTGTTTGAAACTCTAAATCAAACACGGTTTGTGCTAGCGCCGTGAAACTTGACAAAATTAAGTAGTTCTAAGTTCTATCTCTATGGTTTGTTTCCTCTTGAAATTCCCCATGCAGAGACTGGCGAAGAACACTTTCGTTTGAAAGGGGTTGCCAAGCTTCCAAAAACCTACTCGTTTGCTGAAATCTCAGCAAACATTTTTTCACCAAATCTTGATGATACTTGGTGGTAATGATCAGTTCACTAAGCCCACTTGGCTGCACAATTTTCACTCTTCTAGGTTCAAGCGTTCGTTTCCAGTAACACTTTGAATTTTTAGGTTTCACTCTGTTTTCTGCTATATAGATAGATGTGTTTGAAACTCTAAATCAAACACGGTTTGTGCTAGCTCCTTGAAACTTGACAAAATGAAGTAGTTCTAAGTTCTATCTCTATGGTTTGTTTCCTCTTGAAGTACCCCATGCAGAGACTGGCGAAAAACACTTCCGTTTGAAAGGGGTTGCCAAGCTTCCAAAAAACTACTAGTTTGCTGAAATCTCAGCAAACATTTTTTCACCAAATCTTGATGATACTTGGTGGTAATGATCAGTTCACTAATCCCACTTGGCTGCCCAATTTTATTATTGTAGGTTGAAGCTTTCGTTTCCAGTAACAGTTTGAATTTTTAGGTTTCACTCTGTTTTCTCCTACATAGATAGCTGTGTTTGGAATTCTAAATCAAACACGGTTTGTGCTAGCTCCTTGAAACTTGACCAAATGAAGTAGTTCTAAGTTCTATCTCTATGGTTTGTTTCCTCTTGAAGTACCCCATGCAGAGACTGGCGAAAAACACTTTCGTTTTAAAGGGGTTGCCAAGCTTCCAAAAAACTACTAGTTTGCTGAAATCTCAGCAAACATTTTTTCACCAAAACTTGATGATACTTGGTGGTAATGATCAGTTCATTAAGCCCACTTGGCAGCCCAATTTTTACTCTTCTAAGTTCAAGCGTTCGTTTCCAGTAACACTTTGAAATTTTAGGTTTCACTCTGTTTTCTGCTATATAGATAGATGTCTTTGAAACTCTAAATCAAACACGGTTTGTGCTAGCTCCTTGAAACTTGACAAAATGAAGTAGTTGTTAGTTCTATCTCTATGGTTTTTTTCCTCTTGAGGTACCCCATGCAGAGACTGGCGAAAAACACTTTCGTTTGAAAGGGTTGCCAAGCTTTCAAAAAACTACTAGTTTGCTGAAATCTCAGCAAACATTTTTTCACCAAATCTTGATGATACTTGGTGGTAATGATCAGTTCACTAATCCCACTTGGCTGCCCAACTTTCACTCTTCTAGGTTCAAGCGTTCGTTTCCAGTAACGGTTTGAATGTTTAGGTTTCACTCTGTTTTCTGCTATATAGATAGATGTGTTTGAAACTCTAAATCAAACACGGTTTGTGCTAGCTCCGTGAAACTTGACAAAATGAAGTAGTTCTAAGTTCTATCTCTATGGTTTGTTTCCTCTTGAAGTACCCCATGCAGAGACTGGCGAAGAACACTTTCGTTTGAAAGGGGTTGCCAAGCTTCCAAAAAACTACTCGTTTGCTGAAATCTCAGCAAACATTTTTTCACCAAATCTTGATGATACTTGGTGGTAATGATCAGTTCACTAAGCCCACTTGGCTGCCCAATTTTCACTCTTCCAGGTTCAAGCGTTCGTTTCCAGTAACACTTTGAATTTTTAGGTTTCACTCTGATTTCTGCTATATAGATAGATGTGTTTGAAACTCTAAATCAAACACGGTTTGTGCTAGCTCCTTGAAACTTGACCAAATGAAGTAGTTCTAAGTTCTATCTCTATGGTTTGTTTCCTCTTGAAGTACCCCATGCAGAGACAGCGAAAAACACTTCCGTTTGAAAGGGGTTGCCAAGCTTCCAAAAAACTACTAGTTTGCTGAAATCTCAGCAAACATTTTTTCACCAAATCTTGATGATACTTGGTGATAATGATCAGTTCACTATTCCCACTTGGCTGCCCAAATTTATTCTTCTAGGTTGAAGATTTCGTTTCCAGTAACAGTTTGAATTTTTAGGTTTCACTCTGTTTTCTCCTACAAAGATAGCTGTGTTTGGAAATCTAAATCAAACACGGTTTGTGCTAGCTCCTTGAAACTTGACCAAATGAAATAGTTCTAAGTTCTATCTCTATGGTTTGTTTCCTCTTGAAGTACCCCATGCAGAGACTGGCGAAAAACACTTTCGTTTGAAAGAGGTTGCCAAGCTTCCAAAAAACTACTAGTTTGCTGAAATCTCAGCAAACATTTTTTCACCAAAACTTGATGATACTTGGTGGTAATGATCAGTTCACTAAGCACACTTGGCTGCCCAATTTTCACTCTTCTAGGTTCAAGTGTTCGTTTCCAGTAACACTTTGAATTTTTAGGTTTCACTCTGTTTTCTGCTATATAGATAGATGTGTTTGAAACTCTAAATCAAACACGGTTTGTGCTAGCTCCTTGAAACTTGACCAAATGAAGTAGTTCTAAGTTCTATCTCTATGGTTTGTTTCCTCTTGAAGTACCCCATGCAGAGACTGGCAAAAAACACTTCCGTTTGAAAGGGGTTGCCAAGCTTCCAAAAAACTACTAGTTTGCTGAAATCTCAGCAAACATTTTTTCACCAAATCTTGATGATACTTGGTGGTAATGATCAGTTCACTAATCCCACTTGGCTGTCCAAATTTTATTCTTGTAGGTTGAAGCTTTCATTTCCAGTAACAGTTTGAATTTATAGGATTCACTCTGTTTTCTCCTACATAGATAGCTGTGTTTGGAATTCTAAATCAAACACGGTTTGTGCTAGCTCCTTGAAACTTGACCAAATGAAGTAGTTCTAAGTTCTATCTCTATGGTTTGTTTCCTCTTGAAGTACCCCATGCAGAGACTGGCGAAAAACACTTTCGTTTGAAAGGGGTTGCCAAGCTTCCAAAAAACTACTAGTTTGCTGAAATCTCAGCAAACATTTTTTCACCAAAACTTGATGATACTTGGTGGTAATGATCAGTTCACTAAGCCCACTTGGCAGCCCAATTTTTACTCTTCTAGGTTCAAGCGTTCGTTTCCAGTAACACTTTGAAATTTTAGGTTTCACTCTGTTTTCTGCTATATAGAGAGATGTCTTTGAAACTCTAAATCAAACACGGTTTGTGCTAGCTCATTGAAACTTGACAAAATGAAGTAGTTGTTTGTTCTATCTCTATGGTTTTTTTCCTCTTGAGGTACCCCATGCAGAGACTGGCGAAAAACACTTTCGTTTGAAAGGGGTTGCCAAGCTTTCAAAAAACTACTAGTTTGCTGAAATCTCAGCAAACATTTTTTCACCAAATCTTGATGATACTTGGTGGTAATGATCAGTTCACTAATCCCACTTGGCTGCCCAACTTTCACTCTTCTAGGTTCAAGCGTTCGTTTCCAGTAACGGTTTGAATGTTTAGGTTTCACTCTGTTTTCTGCTATATAGATAGATGTGTTTGAAACTCTAAATCAAACACGGTTTGTGCTAGCTCCGTGAAACTTGACAAAATGAAGTAGTTCTAAGTTCTATCTCTATGGTTTGTTTCCTCTTGAAGTACCCCATGCAGAGACTGGCGAAGAACACTTTTGTTTGAAAGGGGTTGCCAAGCTTCCAAAAAACTACTCGTTTGCTGAAATCTCAGCAAACATTTTTTCACCAAATCTTGATGATACTTGGTGGTAATGATCAGTTCACTAAGCCCACTTGGCTGCCCAATTTTCACTCTTCTAGGTTCAAGCGTTCGTTTCCAGTAACACTTTGAATTTTTAGGTTTCACTCTGTTTTCTGCTATATAGATAGATGTGTTTGAAACTCTAAATCAAACACGGTTTGTGCTAGCTCCTTGAAACTTGACCAAATGAAGTAGTTCTAAGTTCTATCTCTATGGTTTGTTTCCTCTTGAAGTACCCCATGCAGAGACAGCGAAAAACACTTCCGTTTGAAAGGGGTTGCCAAGCTTCCAAAAAACTACTAGTTTGCTGAAATCTCAGCAAACATTTTTTCACCAAATCTTGATGATACTTGGTGGTAATGATCAGTTCACTAATCCCACTTGGCTGCCCAAATTTATTCTTCTAGGTTGAAGATTTCGTTTCCAGTAACAGTTTGAATTTTTAGGTTTCACTCTGTTTTCTCCTATATAGATAGCTGTGTTTGGAATTCTAAATCAAACACGGTTTGTGCTAGCTCCTTGAAACTTGACCAAATGAAGTAGTTCTACGTTCTATCTCTATGGTTTGTTTCCTCTTGAAGTACCCCATGCAGAGACTGGCGAAGAACACTTTCGTTTGAAAGGGGTTGCCAAGCTTCCAAAAAACTACTCGTTTGCTGAAATCTCAGCAAACAGTTTTTCACCAAATCTTGATGATACTTGGTGGTAATGATCAGTTCACTAAGCCCACTTGGCTGCCCAATTTTCACTCTTCTAGGTTCAAGCATTCGTTTCCAGTAACACTTTGAATTTTTACGTTTCACTCTGTTTTCTGCTATATAGATAGATGTGTTTGAAACTCTAAATCAAACACGGTTTGTGCTAGCTCCTTGAAACTTGACCAAATGAAGTAGTTCTAAGTTCTATCTCTATGGTTTGTTTCCTCTTGAAGTACCCCATGCAGAGACTGGCGAAAAACACTTTCGTTTGAAAGGGGTTGCCAAGCTTCCAAAAAACTACTAGTTTGCTGAAATCTCAGCAAACATTTTTTCACCAAATCTTGATGATACTTGGTGGTAATGATCAGTTCACTAAGCCCACTTGGCTGCCCAATTTTCACTCTTCTAGGTTCAAGCGTTCGTTTCCAGTAACACTTTGAATTTTTAGGTTTCACTCTGTTTTCTGCTATATAGATAGATGTGTTTGAAACTCTAAATCAAACACGGTTTGTGCTAGCTCCGTGAAACTTGAGCAAATGAAGTAGTTCTAAGTTCTATCTCTATGGTTTTTTTCCTCTTGAAGTACCCATGCAGAGACTGGCGAAAAACACTTTCGTTTGAAAGGGGTTGCCAAGCTTCCAAAAAACTACTAGTTTGCTGAAATCTCAGCAAACATTTTTTCACCAAAACTTGATGATACTTGGTGGTAATGATCAGTTCAGTAAGCCCACTTGGCCGCCCAATTTTTACTCTTCTAGGTTCAAGCGTTCGTTTCCAGTAACACTTTGAAATTTTAGGTTTCACTCTGTTTTCTGCTATATAGATAGATGTCTTTGAAACTCTAAATCAAACACGGTTTGTGCTAGCTCCTTGAAACTTGACAAAATGAAGTAGTTGTTAGTTCTATCTCTATGGTTTTTTTCCTCTTGAAGTACCCCATGCAGAGACTGGCGAAAAACACTTTCGTTTGAAAGGGGTTGCCAAGCTTCCAAAAAAACTACTCGTTTGCTGAAATCTCAGCAAACATTTTTTCACCAAATCTTGATGATACTTGGTGGTAATGATCAGTTCACTAATCCCACTTGGCTGCCCCAATTTTTTTCTTCTAGGTTGAAGCATTCGTTTCCAGTGACTGTTTGAATTTTTAGGTTTCACTCTGTTTTCTCCTACATAGATAGCTGTGTTTGGAATTCTAAATCAAACACGGTTTGTGCTAGCTCCTTGAAACTTGACCAAATGAAGTAGTTCTACGTTCTATCTCTATGGTTTGTTTCCTCTTGAAGTACCCCATGCAGAGACTGGCGAAGAACACTTTCGTTTGAAAGGGGTTGCCAAGCTTCCAAAAACTACTCGTTTGCTGAAATCTCAGCAAATATTTTTTCACCAAATCTTGATGATACTTGGTGGTAATGATCAGTTCACTAAGCCCACTTGGCTGCCCAATTTCACTCTTCTAGGTTCAAGCGTTCGTTTCCAGTAACACTTTGAAATTTTAGGTTTCACTCTGTTTTCTGCTATATAGATAGATGTGTTTGAAACTCTAAATCAAACACGGTTTGTGCTAGCTCCATGAAACTTGACAAAATGAAGTAGTTCTAAGTTCTATCTCTATGGTTTGTTTCCTCTTGAAGTACCCCATGCAGAGACTGGCGAAGAACACTTTCGTTTGAAAGGGGTTGCCAAGCTTCCAAAAAACTACTCGTTTGCTGAAATCTCAGCAAATATTTTTTCACCAAATCTTGATGTTACTTGGTGGTAATGATCAGTTCACTAATCCCACTTGGCTGCCCAACTTTCACTCTTGTAGGTTCAAGCGTTCGTTTCCAGTAACAGTTTGAATTTTTAGGTTTCACTCTGTTTTCTGCTATATAGATAGATGTGTTTGAAACTCTAAATCAAACACGGTTTGTGCTAGCTCCGTGAAACTTGACAAAATGAAGTAGTTCTAAGTTCTATCTCTATGGTTTGTTTCCTCTTGAAGTACCCCATGCAGAGACTGGCGAAGAACACTTTCGTTTGAAAGGGGTTGCCAAGCTTCCAAAAAACTACTCGTTTGCTGAAAATCTCAGCAAACATTTTTTCACGAAATCTTGATGATACTTGGTGGTAATGATCAGTTCACTAAGCCCACTTGGCTGCCCAATTTTCACTCTTCTAGGTTCAAGCATTCGTTTCCAGTAACACTTTGAATTTTTAGGTTTCACTCTGTTTTCTGCTATGTAGATAGATGTGTTTGAAACTCTAAATCAAACACGGTTTGTGCTAGCTCCTTGAAACTTGACCAAATGAAGTAGTTCTAAGTTCTATCTCTATGGTTTGTTTCCTCTTGAAGTACCCCATGCAGAGACTGGCGAAAAACACTTCCGTTTGAAAGGGGTTGCCAAGCTTCCAAAAAACTACTAGATTGTTGAAATCTCAGCAAACATTTTTTCACCAAATCTTGATGATACTTGGTGGTAATGATCAGTTCACTAATCCCACTTGGCTGCCCAAATTTTATTCTTCTAGGTTGAAGCTTTCGTTTCCAGTAACAGTTTGAATTTGTAGGTTTCACTCTGTTTTCTCCTACATAGATAGCTGTGTTTGGAATTCTAAATCAAACACGGTTTGTGCTAGATCCTTGAAACTTGACCAAATGAAGTAGTTCTACGTTCTATCTCTATGGTTTGTTTCCTCTTGAAGTACCCCATGCAGAGACTGGCGAAAAACACTTTCGTTTGAAAGGGGTTGCCAAGCTTCCAAAAAACTACTAGTTTGCTGAAATTTCAGCAAACATTTTTTCACCAAATCTTGATGATACTTGGTGGTAATGATCAGTTCACTAAGCCCACTTGGCTTCCCAATTTTCACTCTTCTAGGTTCAAGTGTTCGTTTCCAGTAACACTTTGAATTTTTAGGTTTCACTCTGTTTTCTGCTATATAGATAGATGTGTTTGAAACTCTAAATCAAACACGGTTTGTGCTAGCTCCTTGAAACTTGACCAAATGAAGTAGTTCTAAGTTCTATCTCTATGGTTTCTTTCCTCTTGAAGTACCCCATGCAGAGACTGGCGAAGAACACTTTCGTTTGAAAGGGGTTGCCAAGCTTCCAAAAAACTACTCGTTTGCTGAAATCTCAGCAAATATTTTTTCACCAAATCTTGATGATACTTGGTGGTAATGATCAGTTCACTAATCCCACTTGGCTGCCCAACTTTCACTCTTGTAGGTTCAAGCGTTCGTTTCCAGTAACAGTTTGAATTTTTAGGTTTCACTCTGTTTTCTGCTATATAGATAGATGTGTTTGAAACTCTAAATCAAACACGGTTTGTGCTAGCTCCGTGAAACTTGACAAAATGAAGTAGTTCTAAGTTCTATCTCTATGGTTTGTTTCCTCTTGAAGTACCCCATGCAGAGACTGGCGAAGAACACTTTCGTTTGAAAGGGGTTGCCAAGCTTCCAAAAAACTACTCGTTTGCTGAAATCTCAGCAAACATTTTTTCACGAAATCTTGATGATACTTGGTGGTAATGATCAGTTCACTAAGCCCACTTGGCTGCCCAATTTTCACTCTTCTAGGTTCAAGCATTCGTTTCCAGTAACACTTTGAATTTTTAGGTTTCACTCTGTTTTCTGCTATATAGATAGATGTGTTTGAAACTCTAAATCAAACACGGTTTGTGCTAGCTCCTTGAAACTTGACCAAATGAAGTAGTTCTAAGTTCTATCTCTATGGTTTGTTTCCTCTTGAAGTACCCCATGCAGAGACTGGCGAAAAACACTTTCGTTTGAAAGGGGTTGCCAAGCTTCCAAAAAACTACTAGTTTGCTGAAATCTCAGCAAACATTTTTTCACCAAATCTTGATGATACTTGGTGGTAATGATCAGTTCACTAAGCCCACTTGGCTGCCCAATTTTCACTCTTCTAGGTTCAAGCGTTCGTTTCCAGTAACACTTTGAATTTTTAGGTTTCACTCTGTTTTCTGCTATATAGATAGATGTGTTTGAAACTCTAAATCAAACACGGTTTGTGCTAGCTCCTTGAAACTTGAGCAAATGAAGTAGTTCTAAGTTCTATCTCTATGGTTTTTTTCCTCTTGAAGTACCCATGCAGAGACTGGCGAAAAACACTTTCGTTTGAAGAGGGTTGCCAAGCTTCCAAAAAACTACTAGTTTGCTGAAATCTCAGCAAACATTTTTTCACCAAAACTTGATGATACTTGGTGGTAATGATCAGTTCAGTAAGCCCACTTGGCTGCCCAATTTTTACTCTTCTAAGTTCAAGCGTTCGTTTCCAGTAACACTTTGAAATTTTAGGTTTCACTCTGTTTTCTGCTATACAGATAGATGTCTTTGAAACTCTAAATCAAACACGGTTTGTGCTAGCTCCTTGAAACTTGACAAAATGAAGCAGTTGTTAGTTCTATCTCTATGGTTTTTTCCTCTTGAAGTACCCCATGCAGAGACTGGCGAAAAACACTTTCGTTTGAAAGGGGTTGCCAAGCTTCCAAAAAACTACTCGTTTGCTGAAACCTCAGCAAACATTTTTTCACCAAATCTTGATGATACTTGGTGGTAATGAGCAGTTCACTAATCCCACTTGGCTGCCCCAATTTTTTTCTTCTAGGTTGAAGCTTTCGTTTCCAGTGACTGTTTGAATTTTTAGGTTTCACTCTGTTTTCTCCTACATAGATAGCTGTGTTTGGAATTCTAAATCAAACACGGTTTGTGCTAGCTCCTTGAAACTTGACCAAATGAAGTAGTTCTACGTTCTATCTCTATGGTTTGTTCCTCTTGAAGTACCCCATGCAGAGACTGGCGAAGAACACTTTCGTTTGAAAGGGGTTGCCAAGCTTCCAAAAAACTACTCGTTTGCTGAAACCTCAGCAAACATTTTTTCACCAAATCTTGATGATACTTGGTGGTAATGATCAGTTCACTAAGCCCACTTGGCTGCCCAATTTTCACTCTTCTAGGTTCAAGCGGTTCGTTTCCAGTAACACTTTGAAATTTTAGGTTTCACTCTGTTTTCTGCTATATAGATAGATGTCTTTGAAACTCTAAATCAAACACGGTTTGTGCTAGCTCCTTGAAACTTGACAAAATGAAGTAGTTGTTAGTTCTATCTCTATGGTTTTTTTCCTCTTGAAGTACCCCATGCAGAGACTGGCGAAAAACACTTTCGTTTGAAAGGGGTTGCCAAGCTTCCAAAAAACTACTCGTTTGCTGAAATCTCAGCAAACATTTTTTCACCAAATCTTGATGATACTTGGTGGTAATGATCAGTTCACTAATCCCACTTGGCTGCCCCAATTTTTTTCTTCTAGGTTGAAGCATTCGTTTCCAGTGACTGTTTGAATTTTTAGGTTTCACTCTGTTTTCTCCTACATAGATAGCTGTGTTTGGAATTCTAAATCAAACACGGTTTGTGCTAGCTCCTTGAAACTTGACCAAATGAAGTAGTTCTACGTTCTATCTCTATGGTTTGTTTCCTCTTGAAGTACCCCATGCAGAGACTGGCGAAGAACACTTTCGTTTGAAAGGGGTTGCCAAGCTTCCAAAAAACTACTCGTTTGCTGAAATCTCAGCAAATATTTTTTCACCAAATCTTGATGATACTTGGTGGTAATGATCAGTTCACTAAGCCCACTTGGCTGCCCAATTTTCACTCTTCTAGGTTCAAGCGTTCGTTCCAGTAACACTTTGAATTTTTAGGTTTCACTCTGTTTTCTGCTATATAGATAGATGTGTTTGAAACTCTAAATCAAACACGGTTTGTGCTAGCTCCTTGAAACTTGACCAAATGAAGTAGTTCTAAGTTCTATCTCTATGGTTTGTTTCCTCTGATGTACCCCATGCAGAGACTGGCGAAAAACACTTTCGTTTGAAAGGGGTTGCCAAGCTTCCAAAAAACTACTCGTTTGCTGAAACCTCAGCAAACATTTTTTCACCAAATCTTGATGATACTTGGTGGTAATGATCAGTTCACTAATCCCACTTGGCTGCCCCAATTTTTTTCTTCTAGGTTGAAGCTTTCGTTTCCAGTGACTCTTTGAATTTTTAGGTTTCACTCTGTTTTCTCCTACATAGATAGCTGTGTTTGGAATTCTAAATCAAACACGGTTTGTGCTAGCTCCTTGAAACTTGACCAAATGAAGTAGTTCTACGTTCTATCTCTATGGTTTGTTTCCTCTTGAAGTACCCCATGCAGAGACTGGCGAAGAACACTTTCGTTTGAAAGGGGTTGCCAAGCTTCCAAAAAACTACTCGTTTGCTGAAATCTCAGCAAACATTTTTTCACCAAATCTTGATGATACTTGGTGGTAATGATCAGTTCACTAAGCCCACTTGGCTGCCCAATTTTCACTCTTCTAGGTTCAAGCGTTCGTTTCCAGTAACACTTTGAAATTTTAGGTTTCACTCTGTTTTCTGCTATATAGATAGATGTGTTTGAAACTCTAAATCAAACACGGTTTGTGCTAGCTCCGTGAAACTTGACAAAATGAAGTAGTTCTAAGTTCTATCTCTATGGTTTGTTTCCTCTTGAAGTACCCCATGCAGAGACTGGCGAAGAACACTTTCGTTTGAAAGGGGTTGCGAAGCTTCCAAAAAACTACTCGTTTGCTGAAATCTCAGCAAACATTTTTTCACCAAATCTTGATGATACTTGGTGGTAATGATCAGTTCACTAATCCCACTTGGCTGCCCAACTTTCACTCTTGTAGGTTCAAGCGTTCGTTTCCAGTAACAGTTTGAATTTTTAGGTTTCACTCTGTTTTCTGCTATATAGATAGATGTGTTTGAAACTCTAAATCAAACACGGTTTGAGCTAGCTCCGTGAAACTTGACAAAATGAAGTAGTTCTAAGTTCTATCTCTATGGTTTGTTTCCTCTTGAAGTACCCCATGCAGAGACTGGCGAAGAACACTTTCGTTTGAAAGGGGTTGCCAAGCTTCCAAAAAACTACTCGTTTGCTGAAATCTCAGCAAACATTTTTTCACGAAATCTTGATGATACTTGGTGGTAATGATCAGTTCACTAAGCCCACTTGGCTGCCCAATTTTCACTCTTCTAGGTTCAAGCATTCGTTTCCAGTAACACTTTGAATTTTTAGGTTTCACTCTGTTTTCTGCTATATAGATAGATGTGTTTGAAACTCTAAATCAAACACGGTTTGTGCTAGCTCCTTGAAACTTGACCAAATGAAGTAGTTCTAAGTTCTATCTCTATGGTTTGTTTCCTCTTGAAGTACCCCATGCAGAGACTGGCGAAAAACACTTTCGTTTGAAAGGGGTTGCCAAGCTTCCAAAAACTACTAGTTTGCTGAAATCTCAGCAAACATTTTTTTCACCAAATCTTGATGATACTTGGTGGTAATGATCAGTTCACTAAGCCCACTTGGCTGCCCAATTTTCACTCTTCTAGGTTCAAGCGTTCGTTTCCAGTAACACTTTGAATTTTTAGGTTTCACTCTGTTTTCTGCTATATAGATAGATGTGTTTGAAACTCTAAATCAAACACGGTTTGTGCTAGCTCCTTGAAACTTGAGCAAATGAAGTAGTTCTATGTTCTATCTCTATGGTTTTTTTCCTCTTGAAGTACCCATGCAGAGACTGGCGAAAAACACTTTCGTTTGAAAGGGGTTGCCAAGCTTCCAAAAAACTACTAGTTTGCTGAAATCTCAGCAAACATTTTTTCACCAAAACTTGATGATACTTGGTGGTAATGATCAGTTCAGTAAGCCCACTTGGCTGCCCAATTTTTACTCTTCTAAGTTCAAGCGTCCGTTTCCAGTAACACTTTGAAATTTTAGGTTTCACTCTGTTTTCTGCTATATAGATAGATGTCTTTGAAACTCTAAATCAAACACGGTTTGTGCTAGCTCCTTGAAACTTGACAAAATGAAGCAGTTGTTAGTTCTATCTCTATGGTTTTTTTCCTCTTGAAGTACCCCATGCAGAGACTGGCGAAAAACACTTTCGTTTGAAAGGGGTTGCCAAGCTTCCAAAAAACTACTCGTTTGCTGAAACCTCAGCAAACATTTTTTCACCAAATCTTGATGATACTTGGTGGTAATGATCAGTTCACTAATCCCACTTGGCTGCCCCAATTTTTTTCTTCTAGGTTGAAGCTTTCGTTTCCAGTGACTGTTTGAATTTTTAGGTTTCACTCTGTTTTCTCCTACATAGATAGCTGTGTTTGGAATTCTAAATCAAACACGGTTTGTGCTAGCTCCTTGAAACTTGACCAAATGAAGTAGTTCTACGTTCTATCTCTATGGTTTGTTTCCTCTTGAAGTACCCCATGCAGAGACTGGCGAAGAACACTTTCGTTTGAAAGGGGTTGCCAAGCTTCCAAAAACTACTGGTTTGCTGAAATCTCAGCAAACATTTTTTCACCAAATCTTGATGATACTTGGTGGTAATGAGCAGTTCACTAAGCCCACTTGGCTGCCCAATTTTCACTCTTCTAGGTTCAAGCGTTCGTTTCCAGTAACACTTTGAAATTTTAGGTTTCACTCTGTTTCTGCTATATAGATAGATGTGTTTGAAACTCTAAATCAAACACGGTTTGTGCTAGCTCCGTGAAACTTGACAAAATGAAGTAGTTCTAAGTTCTATCTCTATGGTTTGTTTCCTCTTGAAGTACCCCATGCAGAGACTGGCGAAGAACACTTTCGTTTGAAAGGGGTTGCCAAGCTTCCAAAAAACTACTCGTTTGCTGAAATCTCAGCAAACATTTTTTCACCAAATCTTGATGATACTTGGTGGTAATGATCAGTTCACTAAGCCCACTTGGCTGCCCAATTTTCACTCTTCTAGGTTCAAGCGTTCGTTTCCAGTAACAGTTTGAATTTTTAGGTTTCACTCTGTTTTCTACTACATAGATAGCTGTGTTTGGAATTCTAAATCAAACACGGTTTGTGCTAGCTCCTTGAAACTTGACCAAATAAGTAGTTCTAAGTTCTATCTCTATCGTTTGTTTCCTCTTGAAGTACCCCATGCAGAGACTGGCGAAAACACTTTCGTTTGAAAGGGGTTGCCAAGCTTCCAAAAAACTACTAGTTTGCTGAAATCTCAGCAAACATTTTTTCACCAAATCTTGATGATACTTGGTGGTAATGATCAGTTCACTAAGCCCACTTGGCTGCCCAACTTTAACTCTTCTAGGTTCAAGCGTTCGTTTCCAGTAACAGTTTGAATTTTTAGGTTTCACTCTGTTTTCTGCTATATAGATAGATGTGTTTGAAACTCTAAATCAAACACGGTTTGTGCTAGCTCCGTGAAACTTGACAAAATGAAGTTGTTCTAAGTTCTATCTCTATGGTTTGTTTCCTCTTGAAGTACCCCATGCAGAGACTGGCGAAGAACACTTTCGTTTGAAAGGGGTTGCCAAGCTTCCAAAAAACTACTCGTTTGCTGAAATCTCAGCAAACATTTTTTCACCAAATCTTTATGATACTTGGTGGTAATGATCAGTTCACTAAGCCCACTTTGCTGCCCAATTTTCACTCTTCTAGGTTCAAGCGTTCGTTTCCAGTAACACTTTGAATTTTTAGGTTTCACTCTGTTTTCTGCTATATAGATAGATGTCTTTGAACTCTAAATCAAACACGGTTTGTGCTAGCTCCTTGAAACTTGACAAAATGAAGTAGTTGTTAGTTCTATCTCTATGGGTTTTTTCCTCTTGAAGTACCCCATGCAGAGACTGGCGAAAAACACTTTCGTTTGAAAGGGGTTGCCAAGCTTCCAAAAAACTACTCGTTTGCTGAAATCTCAGCAAACATTTTTTCACCAAATCTTGATGATACTTGGTGGTAATGATCAGTTCACTAAGCCCACTTGGCTGCCCCAATTTTTTCTTCTAGGTTGAAGCTTTCGTTTCCAGTGACTGTTTGAATTTTTAGGTTTCACTCTGTTTTCTCCTACATAGATAGCTGTGTTTGGAATTCTAAATCAAACACGGTTTGTGCTAGCTCCTTGAAACTTGACAAAATGAAGTAGTTCTAAGTTCTATCTCTATGGTTTGTTTCCTCTTGAAGTACCCCATGCAGAGACTGGCGAAGAACACTTTCGTTTGAAAGGGGTTGCCAAGCTTCCAAAAAACTACTCGTTTGCTGAAATCTCAGCAAACATTTTTTCACCAAATCTTGACGATACTTGGTGGTAATGATCAGTTCACTAAGCCCACTTGGCTGCCCAATTTTCACTCTTCTAGGTTCAAGCGTTCGTTTCCAGTAACACTTTGAAATTTTAGGTTTCACTCTGTTTTCTGCTATATAGATAGATGTGTTTGAAACTCTAAATTAAACACGGTTTGTGCTATCTCCGTGAAACTTGACAAAATGAAGTAGTTCTAAGTTCTATCTCTATGGTTTGTTTCCTCTTGAAGTACCCCATGCAGAGACTGGCGAAGAACACTTTCGTTTGAAAGGGGTTGCCAAGCTTCCAAAAAACTACTCGTTTGCTGAAATCTCAGCAAACATTTTTTCACCAAATCTTGATGATACTTGGTGGTAATGATCAGTTCACTAAGCCCACTTGGCTGCCCAATTTTCACTCTTCTAGGTTCAAGCGTTCGTTTCCAGTAACAGTTTGAATTTTTAGGTTTCACTCTGTTTTCTACTACATAGATAGGTGTGTTTGGAATTCTAAATCAAACACCGTTTGAGCTAGCTCCTTGAAACTTGACCAAATGAAGTAGTTCTATGTTCTATCTCTATGGTTTGTTTCCTCTTGAAGTACCCCATGCAGAGACTGGCGAAAAACACTTTCGTTTGAAAGGGGTTGCCAAGCTTCCGAAAAACTACTAGTTTGCTGAAATCTCAGGAAACATTTTTTCACCAAATCTTGATGATACTTGGTGGTAATGATCAGTTCACTAAGCCCACTTGGCTGCCCAATTTTCACTCTTCTAGGTTCAAGCGTTCGTTTAAAGTAACACTTTGAATTTTTAGGTTTCACTCTGTTTTCTGCTATATATATAGATGTGTTTGAAACTCTAAATCAAACACGGTTTGTGCTAGATCCTTGAAACTTGACCAAATGAAGTACTTCTACGTTCTATCTCTATGGTTTGTTTCCTCTTGAAGTACCCCATGCAGAGACTGGCGAAAAACACTTCCGTTTGAAAGGGGTTGCCAAGCTTCCAAAAACTACTAGTTTGCTGAAATCTCAGCAAACATTTTTTCACCAAATCTTGATGATACTTGGTGGTAATGATCAGTTCACTAATCCCACTTGGCTGCCCAAATTTTATTCTTCTAGGTTGAAGCTTTCGTTTCCAGTAACAGTTTGAATTTTTAGGTTTCACTCTGTTTTCTCCTACATAGATAGCTGTGTTTGGAATTCTAAATCAAACACGGTTTGTGCTAGCTCCTTGAAACTTGACCAAATGAAGTAGTTCTAAGTTCTATCTCTATCGTTTGTTTCCTCTTGAAGTACCCCATGCAGAGACTGGCGAAAAACACTTTCGTTTGAAAGGGGTTGCCAAGCTTCCAAAAAACTACTAGTTTGCTGAAATCTCAGCAAACATTTTTTCACCAAATCTTGATGATACTTGGTGGTAATGATCAGTTCACTAAGCCCACTTGGCTGCCCCAATTTTTTTCTTCTAGGTTGAAGCTTTCGTTTCCAGTGACTGTTTGAATTTTTAGGTTTCACTCTGTTTTCTCCTACATAGATAGCTGTGTTTGGAATTCTAAATCAAACACGGTTTGTGCTAGCTCCGTGAAATTTGACAAAATGAAGTTGTTCTAAGTTCTATCTCTATGGTTTGTTTCCTCTTGAAGTACCCCATGCAGAGACTGGCGAAGAACACTTTCGTTTGAAAGGGGTTGCCAAGCTTCCAAAAAACTACTCATTTGCTGAAATCTCAGCAAACATTTTTTCACCAAATCTTGATGATACTTGGTGGTAATGATCAGTTCACTAAGCCCACTTTGCTGCCCAATTTTCACTCTTCTAGGTTCAAGCGTTCGTTTCCAGTAACACTTTGAATTTTTAGGTTTCACTCTGTTTTCTGCTATATAGATAGATGTGTTTGAAACTCTAAATCAAACACGGTTTGTGCTAGCTCCTTGAAACTTGAGCAAATGAAGTAGTTCTAAGTTCTATCTCTATGGTTTTTTTCCTCTTGAAGTACCCCCTGCATAGACTGGAGAAAAACACTTTCGTTTTGAAGGGGTTGCCAAGCTTCCAAAAAACTACTAGTTTGCTGAAATCTCAGCAAACATGTTTTCACCAAAACTTGATGATACTTGGTGGTAATGATCAGTTCACTAAGCCCACTTGGCTGCCCAATTTTTACTCTTCTAGGTTCAAGCGTTCGTTTCCAGTAACACTTTGAAATTTTAGGTTTCACTCTGTTTTCTGCTATATAGATAGATGTCTTTGAAACTCTAAATCAAACACGGTTTGTGCTAGCTCCTTGAAACTTGACAAAATGAAGTAGTTGTTAGTTCTATCTCTATGGGTTTTTCCTCTTGAAGTACCCCATGCAGAGACTGGCGAAAAACACTTTCGTTTGAAAGGGGTTGCCAAGCTTCCAAAAAACTACTCGTTTGCTGAAATCTCAGCAAACATTTTTTCACCAAATCTTGATGATACTTGGTGGTAATGATCAGTTCACTAAGCCCACTTGGCTGCCCCAATTTTTTTCTTCTAGGTTGAAGCTTTCGTTTCCAGTGACTGTTTGAATTTTTAGGTTTCACTCTGTTTTCTCCTACATAGATAGCTGTGTTTGGAATTCTAAATCAAACACGGTTTGTGCTAGCTCCTTGAAACTTGACAAAATGAAGTAGTTCTAAGTTCTATCTCTATGGTTTGTTTCCTCTTGAAGTACCCCATGCAGAGACTGGCGAAGAACACTTTCGTTTGAAAGGGGTTGCCAAGCTTCCAAAAAACTACTCGTTTGCTGAAATCTCAGCAAACATTTTTTCACCAAATCTTGACGATACTTGGTGGTAATGATCAGTTCACTAAGCCCACTTGGCTGCCCAATTTTCACTCTTCTAGGTTCAAGCGTTCGTTTCCAGTAACACTTTGAAATTTTAGGTTTCACTCTGTTTTCTGCTATATAGATAGATGTGTTTGAAACTCTAAATTAAACACGGTTTGTGCTATCTCCGTGAAACTTGACAAAATGAAGTAGTTCTAAGTTCTATCTCTATGGTTTGTTTCCTCTTGAAGTACCCCATGCAGAGACTGGCGAAGAACACTTTCGTTTGAAAGGGGTTGCCAAGCTTCCAAAAAACTACTCGTTTGCTGAAATCTCAGCAAACATTTTTTCACCAAATCTTGATGATACTTGGTGGTAATGATCAGTTCACTAAGCCCACTTGGCTGCCCAATTTTCACTCTTCTAGGTTCAAGCGTTCGTTTCCAGTAACAGTTTGAATTTTTAGGTTTCACTCTGTTTTCTACTACATAGATAGCTGTGTTTGGAATTCTAAATCAAACACGGTTTGAGCTAGCTCCTTGAAACTTGACCAAATGAAGTAGTTCTATGTTCTATCTCTATGGTTTGTTTCCTCTTGAAGTACCCCATGCAGAGACTGGCGAAAAACACTTTCGTTTGAAAGGGGTTGCCAAGCTTCCGAAAAACTACTAGTTTGCTGAAATCTCAGGAAACATTTTTTCACCAAATCTTGATGATACTTGGTGGTAATGATCAGTTCACTAAGCCCACTTGGCTGCCCAATTTTCACTCTTCTAGGTTCAAGCGTTCGTTTAAAGTAACACTTTGAATTTTTAGGTTTCACTCTGTTTTCTGCTATATAGATAGATGTGTTTGAAACTCTAAATCAAACACGGTTTGTGCTAGATCCTTGAAACTTGACCAAATGAAGTACTTCTACGTTCTATCTCTATGGTTTGTTTCCTCTTGAAGTACCCCATGCAGAGACTGGCGAAAAACACTTCCGTTTGAAAGGGGTTGCCAAGCTTCCAAAAACTACTAGTTTGCTGAAATCTCAGCAAACATTTTTTCACCAAATCTTGATGATACTTGGTGGTAATGATCAGTTCACTAATCCCACTTGGCTGCCCAAATTTTATTCTTCTAGGTTGAAGCTTTCGTTTCCAGTAACAGTTTGAATTTTTAGGTTTCACTCTGTTTTCTCCTACATAGATAGCTGTGTTTGGAATTCTAAATCAAACACGGTTTGTGCTAGCTCCTTGAAACTTGACCAAATGAAGTAGTTCTAAGTTCTATCTCTATCGTTTGTTTCCTCTTGAAGTACCCCATGCAGAGACTGGCGAAAAACACTTTCGTTTGAAAGGGGTTGCCAAGCTTCCAAAAAACTACTAGTTTGCTGAAATCTCAGCAAA
>NW_027514100.1:0-98488 GCF_048772815.1 Callospermophilus lateralis
GTCGCTAACTCTTTGAAACTTGACCAATATAAAGTAGTTCTAAGTTCTATCTCTATGGTTGTTTCCTCTTGAAGTACCCCATGCAGAGACTGGCGAAAAACACTTTCCTTTGAAAGGGGTTGCCAAGCTTCCAAAAAACTACTAGTTTGCTGAAATCTCAGCAAACATTTTTTCACCAAATCTTGATGATACTTGGTGGTAATGATCAGTTCACTAATCCCACTTGGCTGCCCAATTTTTACTCTTCTAGTTCAAGCGTTCGTTTCAGTAACACTTTGAATTTTAGGTTTCACTCTGTTTTATGCTATATAGATAGAGTGTTTGAAACTCTAAATCAACACGGTTATTGCTAGCTCCTTGAAACTGACCAAATGAAGTAGTTCTAAGTTCTATCTCTATGGTTTGCTTCCTCTTGAAGTACCCCATGCAGAAACTGGCGAAAACACTTTCCTTTGAAAGGGTTGCCAAGCTTCCAAAAAACTACTAGTTTGCTGAAATCTCAGCAAACATTTTTTCACCAAATCTTGATGATACTTTGTGGTAATGATCAGTTCACTAATCCCACTTGGCTGCCAATTTTTATTCTTCTAGTTGAAGCATTCGTTTCCAGTAACAGTTTGAATTTTTAGGTTTCACTCTGTTTTCTCTACATAGATAGCTGTGTCAGAATTCTAAATCAAACACGGTTTCTGCTAGCTCTTTGAACTTGACCAAATGAAGTAGTTCTATGTTCTATCTCTATGGTTTGTTTCCTCATGAAATACACCATGCAGAGACTGGTGAAAAGCACTTTCGTTTGAAAGGGGTTGCCAAGCTTCCAAAAATACTAGTTTTCTAAAATATCAGCATACATTTTTTCACCAAATTTGATGATACTTGGTTGTAATGATCAGTTCACTAAGCACACTTGAATTGCCCCAATTTTCACTCTTCTAGGTTCAAGCGTTCGTTTCCGTAACACTTTGAGTTTTTAGGTTTCACTCTTTTTTCTGCTATATAGATAGATGTGTTTGAAACTCTAAATCAAACCGGTTTTGCAACTCCTTGAACTTGACCAGAAAAGTAGTTCTAAGTTCTATCTCTATGGTTTGTTTCCTCTTGAAGTACCCATGCAGAGACTGGCGAAAAACACTTTCGATTGTGAAAAGGGGTTGCCAAGCTTCCAAAAACTACTAGTTTGCTGAAATCTCAGCAAACATTTTTTTCACCAAATCTGATGATACTTGGTGGTAATGATCAGTTCAATAATAGCACTTGCTGCCCAATATTTATTCTTCTAGGTGAGCGTTCGTTTCCAGTAACAATTTGAAATTTAGGTTTCACTCTGTTTTCTCATATAGATAGCTGTGTTTGGAATTCTAAATCAACACGTTTGTGCTAGCTCTTTGAAGCTTGACCAAATGAAGTAGTGTCTACGTTCTATGCTCTATTGTTTGTTTCCTCTTGAAGTACCCCATGCAGAGACTGGCGAAAACACTTTCTTTGAAAGGGGTTGCCAAGCTTCCAAAAAACTACTAGTTTGCTGAAATCTCAGCAAACATTTTTTAACCAAATCTTGATGATACTTGGTGGTAATGATCAGTTCACTAAGCCCACTTGGCTGCCCAATTTTCACACTTCTAGGTTCAAGCGTTCGTTTCCAGTAACACTTTGAATTTTAGGTTTCACTCTGTTTTCTGCTATATAGATAGATGTGTTTCAAACTCTAAATCAAACACGGTTTGTGCTAGCTCCTTGAAACTTGACGAAATGAAGTAGTTCTAAGTTCTATCTCTATGGTTTGTTTCCTCTTGAAGTACCCCATGCAGAGACTGGCAAAAAACACTTTCGTTTGAAAGGAGTTGCCAAGCTTCTAAAAAACTACTAGTTTGCTGAAATCTCAGCAAACATTTTTTCACCAAATCTTGATGATACTTGGTGGTAATGATCAGTTCACTCATCCCACTTGGCTGCCCAATTTTTATTCTTCTAGTTTGAAGCATTCGTTTCCAGTAACAGTATGAATTTTTAGGTTTCACTCTGTTTTCTCCTACATAGATAGCTGTGTTTGGAAGTCTAAATCAAACACGGTTTGTGCTAGCTCCTTGAAACTTGACCAAATGAAGTAGTTCTAAGTTCTATCTCTATGGTTTGTTTCCTCTTGAAGTACCCCATGCAGAGACTGGCGAAAAACACTTTCGTTTGAAAGGGGTTGCCAAGCTTCCAAAAACCTACTAGTTTGCTGAAATCTCAGCAACCATTTTTTCACCAAATCTTGATGATACTTGGTGGTAATGATCAGTTCACTAAGCCCACTTGGCTGCCCAATTTTCACTCTTCTAGGTTCAATCGTTCGTTTCCAGTAACACTTTGAATTTTTAGGTTTCACTCTGTTTTCTCCTACATAGATAGCTGTGTTTGGAATTCTAAATCAAACACGGTTTGTGCTAGCTCCTTGAAATTTGACCAAATGAAGTAGTTCAAAGTTCTATCTCTATGGTTTGTTTCCTCTTGAAGTACCCCATGCAGAGACTGGCGAAAAACAGTTTCTTTTGAAAGGGGTTGCCCAGCTTCCAAAAATCTACTAGTTTGCTGAAATCTCAGCAAACATTTTTTCACCAAAACTTGATGATACTTGGTGGTAATGATCAGTTCACTAATCCCACTTGGCTGCCCAATTTTTATTCTTCTAGGTTGAAGCATTCGTTTCCAGTAACAGTTTGAATTTTTAGGTTTCACTCTGTTTTCTCCTACATAGATAGCTGTGTTTGGAATTCTAAATCAAACACGGTTTGTGCTAGCTCCTTGTGAATTTACAAAATGAAGTAGTTCTAAGTTCTATCTCTATGGTTTCTTTCCTTTGAAGTACCCCATGCAGAGACTGGCGAAATACACTTTCGTTTCAAAGGGGTTGCCAAGCTTCCAAAAAACTACTAGTTTGCTGAAATCTCAGCAAACATTTTTTCACCAAATCTTGATGATACTTGGTGGTAATGATCAGTTCACTAAGCCCACTTGGCTGCCAAATTTTCACTCTTCTAGGTTCAAGCGTTCGTTTCCAGTAACACTTTGAATTTTTAGGTTTCACTCTGTTTTCTGCTATATAGATAGATGTGTTTGAAACTCTAAATCAAACACGGTTTGTGCTAGCTCGTTGAAACTTGACCAAATGTAGTAGTTCTAAGTTCTATCTCTATGGTTTGTTTGCTCTTGAAGTACGCATGCAGAGACTGGCGAAAAACACTTTCGTTTGAAAGGGGTTGCCAAGCTTCTAAAAAACTACTAGTTTGCTAAAATCTCAGCAAACATTTTTTCACCAAATCTTGATGATACTTGGTGGTAATGATCAGTTCAGTAATCCCACTGCTGCCCAATTTTTATTCTTCTAGGTTGAAGCATTCGTTTCCAGTAACAGTTTGAATTTTTAGGTTTCACTCTGTTTTCTCCTACATAGATAGCTGTGTTTGGAATTCTAAATCAAACATGGTTTGGGCTAGCTCCTTGAAACTTGGCCAAATGAAGTAGTTCTAAGTTCTCTCTCTATGGTTTGTTTCCTTCTTGAAGTACCCATGCAGAGACTGGCGAAAAACACTTTCGTTTGAAAGGGGTTGCCAAGCTTCCAAAAAACTACTAGTTTTCTGAAATATCAGCAAACATTTTTTCACCAAATCTTGATGATACTTGGTGGTAATGATCAGTTCACTAATCCCACTTGGCTGCCCAATTTTTATTCCTCTAGGTTGAAGCATTCGTTTACAGTAACAGTTTGATTTTTAGGTTTCACTGTGTTTTCTCCTACATAGATAGCTGTGTTTGGAATTCTAAATCAAACACGGTTTTTGCTAGCTCCTTGAAACTTGACCAAATGAAGTAGTTCTATGTTCTATCTCTATGGTTTGTTTCCTCATGAAGTACCCCATGCAGAGACTGGCGGAAAAGCACTTTCGTTTGAAGGGGTTGCCAAGCTCCAAAAACCTACTAGGTTTCTGTAAATCTCAGCATACATTTTTTCACCAAATCTTGATGATACTTGGTGGTAATGATCAGTTCACTAAGCCCACTTGGCTGCCCAATTTTCACTCTTCTAGGTTCAAGCGTTCGTTTCCAGTAACACTTTGAGTTTTAGGTTTCACTCTGTTTTCTGCTATATAGATAGATGTGTTTGAAATTCTAAATCAAACACGGTTTTTGCTAACTCCATGAAACTTGACCAAATGAAGTAGTTCTAAGTTCTATCTCTATGGTTTGTATCCTCTTGAAGTACCCCATGCAGATACTGGCGAAAAGCACTTTCGTTTGAAAGGGGTTGCCAAGCTTCCAAAAACTACTAGTTTGCTGAAATCTCAGCAAACATTTTTACACCAAATCTTGATGATACTTGGTGGTAATGATCAGTTCACTAATCCCCACTTGGCTGCCCAATTTTTATTCTTCTAGGTTAAAGCATTCGTTTCCAGTAACAGTTTGAATTTTTAGGTTTCACTCTGTTTTCTCCTACATAGATAGCTGTGTTTGGAATTCTAAATCAAACACAGTTTGTGCTAGCTCCTTGAAAGTTGACCAAATGAAGTAGTTCTAAGTTCTCTGTCTATGGTTTGTTTCCCCTTGAAGTACCCCATGCAGAGACTGGCGACAAACACTTTCGATTGAAAGGGGTGCCAAGCTTCCAAAAAACTACTAGTTTGCTGAAATCTCAGCAAATATTTTTTCACCAAATCTTGATGATAGTGGTGGTAAAGATCAGTTTACTAATCCCACTTGTCTGCCCAATTTTCACTCTTCAAGGTTCAAGCGTTCGTTTCCAGTAACACTTTGAATTTTTAGGTTTCACTCTGTATTCTGCTGTATAGATAGATGTGTTTGAAACTCTAAATCAAACACGGTTTGTGCTAGCTCCTTGAAACTTGACCAAATGAAGTAGTTCTAAGTTCTATCTCTATGGTTTGTTTACTCTTGAAGTACCCCATGCAGAGACTGCGAAAAACACTTTAATTTGAAAGGGGTTGCCCATGCTTCCAAAAAATTACTAGTTTGCTGAAATCTCAGCAAACATTTTTCCACCAAATTTGATGATACTTGGTGGTAATGATCAGTTCACTAATCCCACTTGGCTGCCCAATTTTATTCTTCAAGGTTGAAGCATTCGTTTCCAGTAACAGTTTGAATTTTTAGGTTTCACTCTGTTTTCTCCTACATAGATAGCTGTGTTTGGAATTCTAAATCAAACATGGTTTGTGCTAGCTCCTTGAAACTTGGCCAAATGAAGTAGTTCTAAGTTCTATCTCTATGGTTTGTTTCTCTTGAAGTACCCCATGCAGAGACTGGCGAAAAACATTTCGTTGAAAGGGTTTCCCAAGCTTCCAGAAAACTACTTCTTTGATGAAATCTCAGCAAACATTTTTTCAGCAAATCTTGATGATACTTGGTGGTAATGATCCAGTTCACTAATCCCAGCTGCCCAATTATTTATTCTTCTAGGTTAAAGGATTCGTTTCCAGTAACACTTTGAATTTTTAGGTTTCACTCTGTTTCTCCTACATAGATAGCTGTGTTTGGAATCTAAATCAAACACGGTTTGTGCTAGCTCCTTGAAACTTGACCAAATGAAGTAGTTCCAAGTTCTCTCTCTATGGTTTGTTTCCTCTTGAAGTACCCCATGCAGAGACTGGCGAAAAACACTTTCCTTTGAAAGGGTTGCCAAGCTTCCAAAAAATTACTAGTTTGCTGAAATCTCAGGAAAAGTTTTTTCACCAAATCTTGATGATACTTGGTGGTAATGATCAGTTCACTAAGCCCACTTGGCTGCCCAATTTTCACTCTTCTAGGTTAAAGCGTTCGTTTCCAGTAACAGTTTGAATTTTTAGGTTTCACTCCTGTTTTCTGCTATATAGATAGATGTGTTTGAAACTCTAAATCAAACACGGTTGTGCTAGCTACTTGAAACTTGACAAAATGAAGTAGCTCTAAGTTCTATCTCTATGGTTTGTTTCCTCTTGAAGTACCCCATGCAGAGACTGGCGAAAAACACTTTCGTTTGAAAGGGGTTGCCAAGCTTCCAAAAAAATACTAGTTTGCTGAAATCTCAGCAAATATTTTTCACCAAATCTTGATGATACTTGGTGGTAATGATCAGTTCACTAATCCCACTTGGCTGCCCAATTTTTATTCTTCTTGGTTGAAGCATTCGTTTCCAGTAACAGTTTGAATTTTTAGGTTTCACTCTGTTTTCTCCACATACATAGCTGTGTTTGGAATTCTAAATTAAACACGGTTTGTGCTAGCTCCTTGAAACTTGGCCAAATGAAGTAGTTCTAAGTTCTGTCTCTATGGTTTGTTTCCTCTTGAAGAACCCCATGCAGAGACTGGCGAAAACACTTTCGTTTGAAAGGGGTTGCGAAGCTTCCAAAAAATTACTAGTTTGCTGAAATCTCAGCAAATATTTTTTCACCAAATCTTGATGATACTTGGTGGTAATGATCCGTTCCTTATCCACTTTACTGCCCAATTTTCACTCTTCTAGGTTCAAGTGCTCGTTTCCAAGTAACATCTTTGAATTTTTAGTTTCAATTTTTTTCTGCTATATAGATAGATTGTTTGAAACTCTAAATCAAACACGGTTTGTGCTAGCTCCTTGAAACTTGACCAAATGAAGTAGTTCTAAGTTCTATCTCTATGGTTTGTTTCCTCTTGATGTACCCCATGCAGAGACTGGCGAAAAACACTTTCGTTTGAAAGGGTTGCCAAGCTTCCAAAAACTACTAGTTTGCTGAAATCTCAGCGAACATTTTTTCACCAAATCTTGATGATACTTGGTGGTAATGATCAGTTCAATATTCCCACTGCTAAAAAATTTTTATTCTTCTAGGTTAAAGGATTCGTTTCCAGTAACAGTTTGAAATTTTAGTTTCATTCTGTTTTCTCCTACATACATAGCTGTGTTTGGAATTCTAAATCAAACACGGTTTGTGCTAGTCCTTGAAACTTGACCAAATTAAGTAGTTCTAAGTTCTATCTCTATGGTTTGTTTCTTCTTGAAGTACTCCATGCAGAGACTGGCGAAAAACCCTTTCGTTTGGAAGGGTTGCCAAGCTTCCAAAAAACTACTAGTTTGCTGAAATCTCAGCAAATATTTTTTCAGCAAATCATGATGATACTGTGGTAATGATCAGTTCACTAATCCCACTTGACTGCCCAATTTTCACTCTTCTAGTTCACGCGTTCGTTTCCAGTAACAGTTTGAATTTTAGGTTTCACTCTGTTTTCTCCTACATAGATAGCTGTGTTTGGAATTCTAAATCAAACACGGTTTGTGCTAGCTCCTTGAAACTTGACCAAATGAAGTAGTTCTAAGTTCTATCTCTATGGTTTGCTTCCTCTTGAAGTACCCCATGCAGAGACTGGCGAAAAACACTTTCGTTTGAAAGGGGTTGCCAAGCTTCCAAAAACTACTAGTTTGCTGAAATCTCAGCAAACATTTTTTCACCAAATCTTGATGATACTTGGTGGTAATGATCAGTTCACTAATCCCACTTGGCTGCCCAATTTTTATTCTTCTAGTTTGAAGCATTCGTTTCCAGTAACACTTTGAATTTTTAGGTTTCACTCTGTTTTCTCCTACATAGATATCTGTGTTTGGAATTCTAAATCAAACACGGTTGTGCTAGCTCCTTGAAACTTGACCAAATGAAGTAGTTCTAAGTTCTATCTCTATGGTTTGTTTCCTCTTGAAGTACCCCATGCAGAGATTGTCGAAAACACTTTCGTTTGAAAGGGGTTGCCAAGCTTCCAAAAACTACTAGTTTGCTGAAATCTCAGCAAACATTTTTCACCAAATCTTGATGATACATGGTGGTAATGATCAGTTCACTAAGCCCACTTGGCTGCCCAATTTTCACTCTTCTAGGTTAAAGTGTTCGTTTCCAGTAACAGTTTGAATTTTTAGGTTTCACTCTGTTTTCTCCTACATAGATAGCTGTGTTTGGAATTCTAATCAAACACGGTTTGTGCTAGCTCCTTGAAACTTGACCAAATGAAGTAGTTCTAAGTTCTATCTCTATGGTTTGCTTCCTCTTGAAGTACCCCATGCAGAGACTGGCGAAAAACACTTTCGTTTGAAAGGGGTTGCCAAGCTTCCAAAAAACTACTAGTTTGCTGAAATCTCAGCAAACATTTTTTCACCAAATCTTGATGATACTTGGTGGTAATGATCAGTTCACTAATCCCACTTGGCTGCCCATTTTTATTCTTCTAGGTTGAAGCATTCCTTTACAGTAACAGTTTGAATTATTAGGTTTCACTCTGTTTTTCTCCTACATAGGTAGCTGTGTTTGGAATTCTAAATCAAACATGGTTGTGCTAGCTCCTTGAAACTTGGCCAAATGAAGTAGTTCTAAAGTTCTATCTCTATGGTTTGTTTCCTCTTGAAGTACCCCATGCAGAGACTGGCGAAAAACCATTTCGTTTGAAAGGGTTTCCCAAGCTTCCAGAAAACTACTTCTTTGATGAAATCTCAGCAAACATTTTTTCAGCAAATCTTGATGATACTTGGTGGTAATGATCAGTTCACTAATCCCACTGCTGCCCAATTTTTATTCTTCTAGGTTAAAGGATTCGTTTCCAGTAACACTTTGAATTTTTAGGTTTCACTCTGTTTTCTCTACATAGATAGCTGTGTTTGGAATTCTAAATCAAACACGGTTTGTGCTAGCTCCTTGAAACTTGACCAAATGAAGTAGTTCCAAGTTCTCTCTCTATGGTTTTGTTTCCTCTTGAAGTACCCCATGCAGAGACTGGCGAAAAACACTTTCCTTTGAAAGGGGTTGCCAAGCTTCCAAAAAATTACTAGTTTGCTGAAATCTCAGGAAAAAGTTTTTTCACCAAATCTTGATGATACTTGGTGGTAATGATCAGTTCACTAAGCCACTTGGCTGCCCAATTTTCACTCTTCTAGGTTAAAGCGTTCGTTTCCAGTAACAGTTTGAATTTTTAGGTTTCACTCTGTTTTCTGCTATATAGATAGATGTGTTTGAAACTCTAAATCAAACACGGTTTGTGCTAGCTACTTGAAACTTGACAAAATGAAGTAGCTCTAAGTTCCTATCTCTATGGTTTGTTTCCTCTTGAAGTACCCCATGCAGAGACTGGCGAAAAACACTTTCGTTTGAAAGGGGTTGCCAAGCTTCCAAAAAAATACTAGTTTGCTGAAATCTCAGCAAATATTATTTTCACCAAATCTTGATGATACTTGGTGGTAATGATCAGTTCACTAATCCCACTTGGCTGCCCAATTTTTATTCTTCTTGGTTGAAGCATTCGTTTCCAGTAACAGTTTGAATTTTTTAGGTTTCACTCTGTTTTCTCCACATACATAGCTGTGTTTGGAATTCTAAATTAAACACGGTTTGTGCTAGCTCCTTGAAACTTGGCCCAAATGAAGTAGTTCTAAGTTCTGTCTCTATGGTTTGTTTCCTCTTGAAGAACCCCATGCAGAGACTGGCGAAAAACACTTTCGTTTGAAAGGGGTTGCGAAGCTTCCAAAAAATTACTAGTTGCTGAAATCTCAGCAAATATTTTTCACCAAATCTTGATGATACTTGGTGGTAATGATCCGTTCACTAATCCCACTTGGCTGCCCAATTTTCACTCTTCTAGGTTCAAGTGCTCGTTTCCAAGTAACACTTGAATTTTTAGGTTTCAATTTCTTGAATTTTTAGGTTTCAATTTTTTTCTGCTATATAGATAGATGTGTTTGAAACTCTAAATCAAACACGGTTTGTGCTAGTTCCTTGAAACTTGACCAAATGAAGTAGTTCTAAGTTCTATATCTATGCTTTGTTTCCTCTTGAAGTACCCCATGCAGAGACTGGCGAAAAACACTTTCGTTTCAAAGGGGTTGCCAAGCTTCCAAAAAACTACTAGTTTGCTGAAATCTCAGCAAATATTTTTTCACCAAATCTTGATGATACTTGGTGGTAATGATCAGTTCACTAAGCCCACTTGGCTGCCAAATTTTCACTCTTCTAGGTTCAAGCGTTCGTTTCCAGTAACACTTTGAATTTTTAGGTTTCACTCTGTTTTCTGCTATATAGATAGATGTGTTTGAAACTCTAAATCAAACACGGTTTGTGCTAGCTCGTTGAAAGTTGACCAAATGAAGTAGTTCTAAGTTCTATCTCTATGGTTTGTTTCCTCTTGAAGTACCCCATGCAGAGACTGGCAAAAAACACTTTCGTTTGAAAGGGGTTGCCAAGCTTCCAAAAAACTACTAGTTTGCTGAAATCTCAGCAAACATTTTTTCACCAAATCTTGATGATACTTGGTGGAAATGATCAGTTCACTAATCCCACTGCTGCCCAATTTTTATTCTTCTAGGTTAAAGGATTCGCTTCCAGTAACACTTTGAATTTTTAGGTTTCACTCTGTTTTCTCCTACATAGATAGCTGTGTTTGAAATTCTAAATCAAACACGGTTTGTGCTAGCTCCTTGAAACTTGACCAAATGAAGTAGTTCTAAGTTCTATCTCTATGGTTTGTTTCCTCTTGAAGTACCCCATGCAGAGACTGGCGAAAAACACTTTCGTTTGAAAGGGGTTGCCAAGCTTCCAAAAAACTACTAGTTTTTAGAAATCTCAGCAAACATTTTTTCACCAAATCTTGATGATAATTGGTGGTAATGATCAGTTCACTAATCCCACTTGGCTGCCCAATTTTTATTACTCTAGGTTAAAGCATTCGTTTCCAGTAACAGTTTGAATTTTTAAATTTCACTCTGTTTTCTCCTACATAGATAGCTGTGTTTGAAATTCTAAATCAAACACGGTTTGTGCTAGCTCCTTGAAACTTGACCAAATGAAGTAGTTCTAAATTCTCTCTCAATGGTTTGTTTCCTCTTGAAGTAAAACATGCAGAGACTGGCGAAAAACACTTTAGATTGAAAGGGGTTGCCAAGCTTCCAAAAAACTACTAGTTTGCTGAAATCTCAGCAAATATTTTTTCACCAAATCTTGATGATACTTGGTGGTGATGATCAGTTCACTAATCCCACTTGGCTGCCCAATTTTTATTCTTCTAGGTTCAAGCGTTCGTTTCCAGTAACAGTTTGAATTTTTAGGTTTCACTCTATTTTCTCCTACATAGATAGCTGTGTTTGGAATTCTAAATCAAACACGGTTTGTGCTAGCTCCTTGAAACTTGACAAAATAAAGTAGTTCTAAGTTCTATCTCTATGGTTTGTTTCCTCTTGAAGGACCCCATGCAGAGACTGGCGAAAAGCACTTTCATTTGAAAGGGGTTGCCAAGCTTCCAAAAAACTTCTAGTTTGCTGAAATCTCAGCAAACATTTTTTCACCAAATCTTGATGATACTTGGTGGTAATGATCAGTTCACTAATCCCACTTGGCTGCCCAATTTTTATTCTTCTAGTTTGAATCATTCGGTTCCAGTAACAGTTTGAATTTTTAGGTTTCACTCTTTTTTTTCCTACATAGATAGCTGTGTTTGGAAGTCTAAATCAAACACGGTTTGTGCTAGCTCCTTGAAACTTGACCAAATGAAGTAGTTCTAAGTTCTATCTCTATGGTTTGTTTCCTCTTGAAGTACCCCATGCAGAGACTGGCGAAAAACCCTTTCGTTTGAAAGGGGTTGCCAAGCTTCCAAAAAACTACTAGTTTGCAGAAATCTCAGCAAACATTCTTTCACCAAATCTTGATGATACTTGGTGGTAATGATCAGTTCACGAATCCCACTTGGCTGCCCAATTTTTATTCTTCTAGGTTAAAGCATTCGTTTTCAGTAACAGTTTGAATTTTTAGGTTTCACTCTGTTTTCTCCTACATAGATAGCTGTGTTTGGAATTCTAAATCAAACACGGTTTGTGCTAACTCCTTGAAACTTGACCAAATGAATTAGTTCTAAGTTCTCTCTCTATGGTTTATTTCCTCTTGAAGTACCCCATGCAGAACTGGCGAAAAACACTTTCGATTGAAAGGGGTTGCCAAGCTTTCAAAAAACTACTAGTTTGCTGAAATCTCAGCAAATATTTTTTCACCAAATCTTCATGATACTTGGTGGTAATGATCAGTTCACTAATCCCACTTGGCTACCCAATTTTCACTCTTCTAGGTTCAAGCGTTCGTTTCCAGTAACACTTTGAGTTTTTAGGTTTCACTCTGTTTTCTGCTATATAGATAGATGTGTTTGAAACTCTAAATCAAACACGGTTTTTGCTAACTCCTTGAAACTTGACCAAATGAAGTAGTTCTAAGTTCTATCTCTATGGTTTGTTTCCTCTTGAAGTACCCCATGCAGAGACTGGCGAAAAACTCTTTCGTTTGAAATGGGTTGCCAAGCTTTCAAAAAACTACTAGTTTGCTGAAATCTAAGCAAACATTTTTTTCACCAAATCTTGATGATACTTTGTGGTAATGATCAGTTCAATAATCCCACTTGGCTGCCCAATTTTTATTCTTCTAGGTTGAAGCATTCGTTTCCAATAACAGTTTGAATTTTTAGGTTTCACTCTGTTTTCTCCTACATTGATAGCTGTGTTTGGAATTCTAAATCAAACACGGTTTGTGCTAACTCTTTGAAACTTGACCAAATAAAGTAGTTCTAAGTTCTATCTCTATGGTTTGTTTCCTCTTGAAGTACCCCATGCAGAGACTGGCGAAAAACACTTTCCTTTGAAAGGGGTTGCCAAGCTTCCAAAAAACTACTAGTTTGCTGAAATCTCAGCAAACATTTTTTCACCAAATCTTGATGATACTTGGTGGTAATGATCAGTTCACTAATCCCACTTGGCTGCCCAATTTTTACTCTTCTAGGTTCAAGCGTTCGTTTTCAGTAACACTTTGAATTTTAGGTTTCACTCTGTTTTATGCTATATAGATAGATGTGTTTGAAACTCTAAATCAAACACGGTTTATGCTAGCTCCTTGAAACTTGACCAAATGAAGTAGTTCTAAGTTCTATCTCTATGGTTTGCTTCCTCTTGAAGTACCCCATGCAGAAACTGGCGAAAAACACTTTCCTTTGAAAGGGGTTGCCAAGCTTCCAAAAAACTACTAGTTTGCTGAAATCTCAGCAAACATTTTTTCACCAAATCTTGATGATACTTTGTGGTAATGATCAGTTCACTAATCCCACTTGGCTGCCAATTTTTATTCTTCTAGTTTGAAGCATTCGTTTCCAGTAACAGTTTGAATTTTTAGGTTTCACTCTGTTTTCTCCTACATAGATAGCTGTGTCAGGAATTCTAAATCAAACACGGTTTCTGCTAGCTCTTTGAAACTTGACCAAATGAAGTAGTTCTATGTTCTATCTCTATGGTTTGTTTCCTCATGAAATACACCATGCAGAGACTGGTGAAAAGCACTTTCGTTTGAAAGGGGTTGCCAAGCTTCCAAAAAACTACTAGTTTTCTAAAATATCAGCATACATTTTTTCACCAAATTTGATGATACTTGGTTGTAATGATCAGTTCACTAAGCACACTTGATTGCCCAATTTTCACTCTTCTAGGTTCAAGCGTTCGTTTCCGTAACACTTTGAGTTTTTAGGTTTCACTCTTTTTTCTGCTATATAGATAGATGTGTTTGAAACTCTAAATCAAACACGGTTTTTGCTAACTCCTTGAAACTTGACCAAATAAAGTAGTTCTAAGTTCTATCTCTATGGTTTGTTTCCTCTTGAAGTACCCCATGCAGAGACTGGCGAAAAACACTTTCGATTGAAAGGGGTTGCCAAGCTTCCAAAAAACTACTAGTTTGCTGAAATCTCAGCAAACATTTTTTTCACCAAATCTTGATGATACTTGGTGGTAATGATCAGTTCAATAATAGCACTTGGCTGCCCAATATTTATTCTTCTAGGTTGAAGCGTTCGTTTCCAGTAACAATTTGAAATTTTAGGTTTCACTCTGTTTTCTCATATAGATAGCTGTGTTTGGAATTCTAAATCAAACACGGTTTGTGCTAGCTCTTTGAAACTTGACCAAATGAAGTAGTTCTACGTTCTATCTCTATTGTTTGTTTCCTCTTGAAGTACCCCATGCAGAGACTGGCGAAAAACACTTTCTTTGAAAGGGGTTGCCAAGCTTCCAAAAAACTACTAGTTTGCTGAAATCTCAGCAAACATTTTTTAACCAAATCTTGATGATACTTGGTGGTAATGATCAGTTCACTAAGCCCACTTGGCTGCCCAATTTTAACACTTCTAGGTTCAAGCGTTCGTTTCCAGTAACACTTTGAATTTTAGGTTTCACTCTGTTTTCTGCTATATAGATAGATGTGTTTCAAACTCTAAATCAAACACGGTTTGTGCTAGCTCTTTGAAACTTGACGAAATGAAGTAGTTCTAAGTTCTATCTCTATGGTTTGTTTCCTCTTGAAGTACCCCATGCAGAGACTGGCAAAAAACACTTTCGTTTGAAAGGAGTTGCCAAGCTTCTAAAAAACTACTAGTTTGCTGAAATCTCAGCAAACATTTTTTCACCAAATCTTGATGATACTTGGTGGTAATGATCAGTTCACTCATCCCACTTGGCTGCCCAATTTTTATTCTTCTAGTTTGAAGCATTCGTTTCCAGTAACAGTATGAATTTTTAGGTTTCACTCTGTTTTCTCCTACATAGATAGCTGTGTTTGGAAGTCTAAATCAAACACGGTTTGTGCTAGCTCCTTGAAACTTGACCAAATGAAGTAGTTCTAAGTTCTATCTCTATGGTTTGTTTCCTCTTGAAGTACCCCATGCAGAGACTGGCGAAAAACACTTTCGTTTGAAAGGGGTTGCCAAGCTTCCAAAAACCTACTAGTTTGCTGAAATCTCAGCAACCATTTTTTCACCAAATCTTGATGATACTTGGTGGTAATGATCAGTTCACTAAGCCCACTTGGCTGCCCAATTTTCACTCTTCTAGGTTCAATCGTTCGTTTCCAGTAACACTTTGAATTTTTAGGTTTCACTCTGTTTTCTCCTACATAGATAGCTGTGTTTGGAATTCTAAATCAAACACGGTTTGTGCTAGCTCCTTGAAATTTGACCAAATGAAGTAGTTCAAAGTTCTATCTCTATGGTTTGTTTCCTCTTGAAGTACCCCATGCAGAGACTGGCGAAAAACAGTTTCTTTTGAAAGGGGTTGCCCAGCTTCCAAAAATCTACTAGTTTGCTGAAATCTCAGCAAACATTTTTTCACCAAAACTTGATGATACTTGGTGGTAATGATCAGTTCACTAATCCCACTTGGCTGCCCAATTTTTATTCTTCTAGGTTGAAGCATTCGTTTCCAGTAACAGTTTGAATTTTTAGGTTTCACTCTGTTTTCTCCTACATAGATAGCTGTGTTTGGAATTCTAAATCAAACACGGTTTGTGCTAGCTCCTTGTGAATTTACAAAATGAAGTAGTTCTAAGTTCTATCTCTATGGTTTCTTTCCTTTGAAGTACCCCATGCAGAGACTGGCGAAATACACTTTCGTTTCAAAGGGGTTGCCAAGCTTCCAAAAAACTACTAGTTTGCTGAAATCTCAGCAAACATTTTTTCACCAAATCTTGATGATACTTGGTGGTAATGATCAGTTCACTAAGCCCACTTGGCTGCCAAATTTTCACTCTTCTAGGTTCAAGCGTTCGTTTCCAGTAACACTTTGAATTTTTAGGTTTCACTTTTTCTGCTATATAGATAGATGTGTTTGAAACTCTAAATCAAACACGGTTTGTGCTAGCTCGTTGAAACTTGACCAAATGTAGTAGTTCTAAGTTCTATCTCTATGGTTTGTTTGCTCTTGAAGTACGCATGCAGAGACTGGCGAAAAACACTTTCGTTTGAAAGGGGTTGCCAAGCTTCTAAAAAACTACTAGTTTGCTAAAATCTCAGCAAACATTTTTTCACCAAATCTTGATGATACTTGGTGGTAATGATCAGTTCAGTAATCCCACTGCTGCCCAATTTTTATTCTTCTAGGTTGAAGCATTCGTTTCCAGTAACAGTTTGAATTTTTAGGTTTCACTCTGTTTTCTCCTACATAGATAGCTGTGTTTGGAATTCTAAATCAAACATGGTTTGGGCTAGCTCCTTGAAACTTGGCCAAATGAAGTAGTTCTAAGTTCTCTCTCTATGGTTTGTTTCCTCTTGAAGTACCCCATGCAGAGACTGGCGAAAAACACTTTCGTTTGAAAGGGGTTGCCAAGCTTCCAAAAAACTACTAGTTTTCTGAAATATCAGCAAACATTTTTTCACCAAATCTTGATGATACTTGGTGGTAATGATCAGTTCACTAATCCCACTTGGCTGCCCAATTTTTATTCCTCTAGGTTGAAGCATTCGTTTACAGTAACAGTTTGATTTTTAGGTTTCACTGTGTTTTCTCCTACATAGATAGCTGTGTTTGGAATTCTAAATCAAACACGGTTTTTGCTAGCTCCTTGAAACTTGACCAAATGAAGTAGTTCTATGTTCTATCTCTATGGTTTGTTTCCTCAAAGTACCCCATGCAGAGACTGGCGAAAAGCACTTTCGTTTGAAGGGGTTGCCAAGCTTCCAAAAACCTACTAGGTTTCTGAAATCTCAGCATACATTTTTTCACCAAATCTTGATGATACTTGGTGGTAATGATCAGTTCACTAAGCCCACTTGGCTGCCCAATTTTCACTCTTCTAGGTTCAAGCGTTCGTTTCCAGTAACACTTTGAGTTTTTAGGTTTCACTCTGTTTTCTGCTATATAGATAGATGTGTTTGAAATTCTAAATCAAACACGGTTTTTGCTAACTCCATGAAACTTGACCAAATGAAGTAGTTCTAAGTTCTATCTCTATGGTTTGTATCCTCTTGAAGTACCCCATGCAGATACTGGCGAAAAGCACTTTCGTTTGAAAGGGGTTGCCAAGCTTCCAAAAAACTACTAGTTTGCTGAAATCTCAGCAAACATTTTTTCACCAAATCTTGATGATACTTGGTGGTAATGATCAGTTCACTAATCCCACTTGGCTGCCCAATTTTTATTCTTCTAGGTTAAAGCATTCGTTTCCAGTAACAGTTTGAATTTTTAGGTTTCACTCTGTTTTCTCCTACATAGATAGCTGTGTTTGGAATTCTAAATCAAACACAGTTTGTGCTAGCTCCTTGAAACTTGACCAAATGAAGTAGTTCTAAGTTCTCTGTCTATGGTTTGTTTCCCCTTGAAGTACCCCATGCAGAGACTGGCGAAAAACACTTTCGATTGAAAGGGGTTGCCAAGCTTCCAAAAAACTACTAGTTTGCTGAAATCTCAGCAAATATTTTTTCACCAAATCTTGATGATAGTTGGTGGTAAAGATCAGTTTACTAATCCCACTTGTCTGCCCAATTTTCACTCTTCAAGGTTCAAGCGTTCGTTTCCAGTAACACTTTGAATTTTTAGGTTTCACTCTGTATTCTGCTGTATAGATAGATGTGTTTGAAACTCTAAATCAAACACGGTTTGTGCTAGCTCCTTGAAACTTGACCAAATGAAGTAGTTCTAAGTTCTATCTCTATGGTTTGTTTACTCTTGAAGAACCCCATGCAGAGACTGGCGAAAAACACTTTAATTTGAAAGGGGTTGCCCAGCTTCCAAAAAATTACTAGTTTGCTGAAATCTCAGCAAACATTTTTTCACCAAATTTGATGATACTTGGTGGTAATGATCAGTTCACTAATCCCACTTGGCTGCCCAATTTTTATTCTTCAAGGTTGAAGCATTCGTTTCCAGTAACAGTTTGAATTTTTAGGTTTCACTCTGTTTTCTCCTACATAGATAGCTGTGTTTGGAATTCTAAATCAAACATGGTTTGTGCTAGCTCCTTGAAACTTGGCCAAATGAAGTAGTTCTAAGTTCTATCTCTATGGTTTGTTTCCTCTTGAAGTACCCCATGCAGAGACTGGCGAAAAACAATTTCGTTTGAAAGGGTTTCCCAAGCTTCCAGAAAACTACTTCTTTGATGAAATCTCAGCAAACATTTTTTCAGCAAATCTTGATGATACTTGGTGGTAATGATCAGTTCACTAATCCCACTGCTGCCCAATTTTTATTCTTCTAGGTTAAAGGATTCGTTTCCAGTAACACTTTGAATTTTTAGGTTTCACTCTGTTTTCTCCTACATAGATAGCTGTGTTTGGAATTCTAAATCAAACACGGTTTGTGCTAGCTCCTTGAAACTTGACCAAATGAAGTAGTTCCAAGTTCTCTCTCTATGGTTTGTTTCCTCTTGAAGTACCCCATGCAGAGACTGGCGAAAAACACTTTCCTTTGAAAGGGGTTGCCAAGCTTCCAAAAAATTACTAGTTTGCTGAAATCTCAGGAAAAGTTTTTTCACCAAATCTTGATGATACTTGGTGGTAATGATCAGTTCACTAAGCCCACTTGGCTGCCCAATTTTCACTCTTCTAGGTTAAAGCGTTCGTTTCCAGTAACAGTTTGAATTTTTAGGTTTCACTCTGTTTTCTGCTATATAGATAGATGTGTTTGAAACTCTAAATCAAACACGGTTTGTGCTAGCTACTTGAAACTTGACAAAATGAAGTAGCTCTAAGTTCTATCTCTATGGTTTGTTTCCTCTTGAAGTACCCCATGCAGAGACTGGCGAAAAACACTTTCGTTTGAAAGGGGTTGCCAAGCTTCCAAAAAAATACTAGTTTGCTGAAATCTCAGCAAATATTTTTTCACCAAATCTTGATGATACTTGGTGGTAATGATCAGTTCACTAATCCCACTTGGCTGCCCAATTTTTATTCTTCTTGGTTGAAGCATTCGTTTCCAGTAACAGTTTGAATTTTTAGGTTTCACTCTGTTTTCTCCACATACATAGCTGTGTTTGGAATTCTAAATTAAACACGGTTTGTGCTAGCTCCTTGAAACTTGGCCAAATGAAGTAGTTCTAAGTTCTGTCTCTATGGTTTGTTTCCTCTTGAAGAACCCCATGCAGAGACTGGCGAAAAACACTTTCGTTTGAAAGGGGTTGCGAAGCTTCCAAAAAATTACTAGTTTGCTGAAATCTCAGCAAATATTTTTTCACCAAATCTTGATGATACTTGGTGGTAATGATCCGTTCACTAATCCCACTTGGCTGCCCAATTTTCACTCTTCTAGGTTCAAGTGCTCGTTTCCAAGTAACACTTTGAATTTTTAGGTTTCAATTTTTTTCTGCTATATAGATAGATGTGTTTGAAACTCTAAATCAAACACGGTTTGTGCTAGCTCCTTGAAACTTGACCAAATGAAGTAGTTCTAAGTTCTATCTCTATGGTTTGTTTCCTCTTGATGTACCCCATGCAGAGACTGGCGAAAAACACTTTCGTTTGAAAGGGGTTGCCAAGCTTCCAAAAAACTACTAGTTTGCTGAAATCTCAGCGAACATTTTTTCACCAAATCTTGATGATACTTTTGGTAATGATCAGTTCAATATTCCCACTGCTGAAAAATTTTTATTCTTCTAGGTTAAAGGATTCGTTTCCAGTAACAGTTTGAAATTTTAGGTTTCATTCTGTTTTCTCCTACATACATAGCGTGTTTGGAATTCTAAATCAAACACGGTTTGTGCTAGCTCCTTGAAACTTGACCAAATTAAGTAGTTCTAAGTTCTATCTCTATGGTTTGTTTCTTCTTGAAGTACTCCATGCAGAGACTGGCGAAAAACCCTTTCGTTTGAAAGGGGTTGCCAAGCTTCCAAAAAACTACTAGTTTGCTGAAATCTCAGCAAATATTTTTTCAGCAAATCATGATGATACTTCGTGGTAATGATCAGTTCACTAATCCCACTTGACTGCCCAATTTTCACTCTTCTAGGTTCACGCGTTCGTTTCCAGTAACAGTTTGAATTTTTAGGTTTCACTCTGTTTTCTCCTACATAGATAGCTGTGTTTGGAATTCTAAATCAACACGGTTTGTGCTAGCTCCTTGAAACTTGACCAAATGAAGTAGTTCTAAGTTCTATCTCTATGGTTTGCTTCCTCTTGAAGTACCCCATGCAGAGACTGGCGAAAAACACTTTCGTTTGAAAGGGGTTGCCAAGCTTCCAAAAAACTACTAGTTTGCTGAAATCTCAGCAAACATTTTTTCACCAAATCTTGATGATACTTGGTGGTAATGATCAGTTCACTAATCCCACTTGGCTGCCCAATTTTTATTCTTCTAGTTTGAAGGATTCGTTTCCAGTAACACTTTGAATTTTTAGGTTTCACTCTGTTTTCTCCTACATAGATATCTGTGTTTGGAATTCTAAATCAAACACGGTTTGTGCTAGCTCCTTGAAACTTGACCAAATGAAGTAGTTCTAAGTTCTATCTCTATGGTTTGTTTCCTCTTGAAGTACCCCATGCAGAGATTGTCGAAAAACACTTTCGTTTGAAAGGGGTTGCCAAGCTTCCAAAAAACTACTAGTTTGCTGAAATCTCAGCAAACATTTTTTCACCAAATCTTGATGATACATGGTGGTAATGATCAGTTCACTAAGCCCACTTGGCTGCCCAATTTTCACTCTTCTAGGTTAAAGTGTTCGTTTCCAGTAACAGTTTGAATTTTTAGGTTTCACTCTGTTTTCTCCTACATAGATATCTGTGTTTGGAATTCTAAATCAAACACGGTTTGTGCTAGCTCCTTGAAACTTGACCAAATGAAGTAGTTCTAAGTTCTATCTCTATTGTTTGTTTCCTCTTGAAGTACCCCTTGCAGAGAGTGGCGAAAAACACTTTCGTTTGAAAGGGGTTGCCAATCTTCCAAAAAAATACTAGTTTGCTGAAATGTCAGCAAACATTTTTTCACCAAATCTTGATGATACTTGGTGGTAATGATCAGTTCACTAATCCCACTTGGCTGCCCAATTTTTATTCTTCTAGGTTGAAGCATTCCTTTACAGTAACAGTTTGAATTATTAGGTTTCACTCTGTTTTCTCCTACATAGGTAGCTGTGTTTGGAATTCTAAATCAAACATGGTTTGTGCTAGCTCCTTGAAACTTGGCCAAATGAAGTAGTTCTAAGTTCTATCTCTATGGTTTGTTTCCTCTTGAAGTACCCCATGCAGAGACTGGCGAAAAACCATTTCGTTTGAAAGGGTTTCCCAAGCTTCCAGAAAACTACTTCTTTGATGAAATCTCAGCAAACATTTTTTCAGCAAATCTTGATGATACTTGGTGGTAATGATCAGTTCACTAATCCCACTGCTGCCCAATTTTTATTCTTCTAGGTTAAAGGATTCGTTTCCAGTAACACTTTGAATTTTTAGGTTTCACTCTGTTTTCTCCTACATAGATAGCTGTGTTTGGAATTCTAAATCAAACACGGTTTGTGCTAGCTCCTTGAAACTTGACCAAATGAAGTAGTTCCAAGTTCTCTCTCTATGGTTTGTTTCCTCTTGAAGTACCCCATGCAGAGACTGGCGAAAAACACTTTCCTTTGAAAGGGGTTGCCAAGCTTCCAAAAAATTACTAGTTTGCTGAAATCTCAAAAAAAGTTTTTTCACCAAATCTTGATGATACTTGGTGGTAATGATCAGTTCACTAAGCCCACTTGGCTGCCCAATTTTCACTCTTCTAGGTTAAAGCGTTCGTTTCCAGTAACAGTTTGAATTTTTAGGTTTCACTCTGTTTTCTGCTATATAGATAGATGTGTTTGAAACTCTAAATCAAACACGGTTTGTGCTAGCTACTTGAAACTTGACAAAATGAAGTAGCTCTAAGTTCTATCTCTATGGTTTGTTTCCTCTTGAAGTACCCCATGCAGAGACTGGCGAAAAACACTTTCGTTTGAAAGGGGTTGCCAAGCTTCCAAAAAAATACTAGTTTGCTGAAATCTCAGCAAATATTTTTTCACCAAATCTTGATGATACTTGGTGGTAATGATCAGTTCACTAATCCCACTTGGCTGCCCAATTTTTATACTTCTTGGTTGAAGCATTCGTTTCCAGTAACAGTTTGAATTTTTAGGTTTCACTCTGTTTTCTCCACATACATAGCTGTGTTTGGAATTCTAAATTAAACACGGTTTGTGCTAGCTCCTTGAAACTTGGCCAAATGAAGTAGTTCTAAGTTCTGTCTCTATGGTTTGTTTCCTCTTGAAGAACCCCATGCAGAGACTGGCGAAAAACACTTTCGTTTGAAAGGGGTTGCGAAGCTTCCAAAAAATTACTAGTTTGCTGAAATCTCAGCAAATATTTTTTCACCAAATCTTGATGATACTTGGTGGTAATGATCCGTTCACTAATCCCACTTGGCTGCCCTATTTTCACTCTTCTAGGTTCAAGTGCTCGTTTCCAAGTAACACTTTGAATTTTTAGGTTTCAATTTTTTTCTGCTATATAGATAGATGTGTTTGAAACTCTAAATCAAACACGGTTTGTGCTAGCTCCTTGAAACTTGACCAAATGAAGTAGTTCTAAGTTCTATCTCTATGGTTTGTTTCCTCTTGATGTACCCCATGCAGAGACTGGCGAAAAACACTTTCGTTTGAAAGGGGTTGCCAAGCTTCCAAAAAACTACTAGTTTGCTGAAATCTCAGTGAACATTTTTTCACCAAATCTTGATGATACTTCTTGGTAATGATCAGTTCAATATTCCCACTGCTGAAAAATTTTTATTCTTCTAGGTTAAAGGATTCGTTTCCAGTAACAGTTTGAAATTTTAGGTTTCATTCTGTTTTCTCCTACATACATAGCTGTGTTTGGAATTCTAAATCAAACACGGTTTGTGCTAGCTCCTTGAAACTTGACCAAATTAAGTAGTTCTAAGTTCTATCTCTATGGTTTGTTTCTTCTTGAAGTACTCCATGCAGAGACTGGCGAAAAACCCTTTCGTTTGAAAGGGGTTGCCAAGCTTCCAAAAAACTACTAGTTTGCTGAAATCTCAGCAAATATTTTTTCAGCAAATCATGATGATACTTCGTGGTAATGATCAGTTCACTAATCCCACTTGACTGCCCAATTTTCACTCTTCTAGGTTCACGCGTTCGTTTCCAGTAACAGTTTGAATTTTTAGGTTTCACTCTGTTTTCTCCTACATAGATAGCTGTGTTTGGAATTCTAAATCAAACACGGTTTGTGCTAGCTCCTTGAAACTTGACCAAATGAAGTAGTTCTAAGTTCTATCTCTATGGTTTGCTTCCTCTTGAAGTACCCCATGCAGAGACTGGCGAAAAACACTTTCGTTTGAAAGGGGTTGCCAAGCTTCCAAAAAACTACTAGTTTGCTGAAATCTCAGCAAACATTTTTTCACCAAATCTTGATGATACTTGGTGGTAATGATCAGTTCACTAATCCCACTTGGCTGCCCAATTTTTATTCTTCTAGTTTGAAGGATTCGTTTCCAGTAACACTTTGAATTTTTAGGTTTCACTCTGTTTTCTCCTACATAGATATCTGTGTTTGGAATTCTAAATCAAACACGGTTTGTGCTAGCTCCTTGAAACTTGACCAAATGAAGTAGTTCTAAGTTCTATCTCTATGGTTTGTTTCCTCTTGAAGTACCCCATGCAGAGATTGTCGAAAAACACTTTCGTTTGAAAGGGGTTGCCAAGCTTCCAAAAAACTACTAGTTTGCTGAAATCTCAGCAAACATTTTTTCACCAAATCTTGATGATACATGGTGGTAATGATCAGTTCACTAAGCCCACTTGGCTGCCCAATTTTCACTCTTCTAGGTTAAAGTGTTCGTTTCCAGTAACAGTTTGAATTTTTAGGTTTCACTCTGTTTTCTCCTACATAGATATCTGTGTTTGGAATTCTAAATCAAACACGGTTTGTGCTAGCTCCTTGAAACTTGACCAAATGAAGTAGTTCTAAGTTCTATCTCTATTGTTTGTTTCCTCTTGAAGTACCCCTTGCAGAGAGTGGCGAAAAACACTTTCGTTTGAAAGGGGTTGCCAATCTTCCAAAAAAATACTAGTTTGCTGAAATGTCAGCAAACATTTTTTCACCAAATCTTGATGATACTTGGTGGTAATGATCAGTTCACTAATCCCACTTGGCTGCCCAATTTTTATTCTTCTAGGTTGAAGCATTCCTTTACAGTAACAGTTTGAATTATTAGGTTTCACTCTGTTTTCTCCTACATAGGTAGCTGTGTTTGGAATTCTAAATCAAACACTGTTTCTGCTAGCTCTTTGAACTTGACCAAATGAAGTAGTTCTATGTTCTATCTCTATGGTTTGTTTCCTCATGAAGTACCCCATGCAGAGAATGGCGAAAAGCAGTTTCGTTTGAAAGGGGTTGCCAAGCTTCCAAAAAACTACTAGTTTTCTGAAATCTCGGCATATATTTTTTCACCAAATCTTGATGATACTTGGTGGTAATGATCAGTTCACTAAGCCCACTTGGCTGCCCAATTTTCACTCTTCTAGGTTCAAGCGTTCGTTTCTAGTAACACTTTGAGTTTTTAGTTTTCACTCTTTTTTCTGCTGTATAGATAGATGTGTTTGAAACTCTAAATCAAACACGGTTTTTGCTAACTCCTTGAAACTTGACCAAATGAAGTAGTTCTAAGTTCTATCTCTATGGTTTGTTTCCTCTTGAAGTACCCCATGCAGAGACTGGCGAAAAACACTTTCGATTGAAAGGGGTTGCCAAGCTTCCAAAAAACTACTAGTTTGCTGAAATCTCAGCAAACATTTTTTCACCAAATCTTGATGATACTTGGTGGTAATGATCAGTTCACTAAGCCCACTTGGCTGCCCAATTTTTATTCTTCTACTTTGAAGCATTCGTTTCCAGTAACAGTTTGAATTTTTAGGTTTCACTCTGTTTTCTCCTACATAGATAGCTGTGTTTGGAATTCTAAATCAAACACGGTTTGTGCTAGCTCCTTGAATCTTGGCCAAATGAAGTAGTTCTAAGTTCTATCTCTATGGTTTGTTTCCTCTTGAAGTACCCCATACAGAGACTGGCGAAAAACCCTTTCGTTTGAAAGGGGTTGCCAAGCTTCCAAAAAACTGCTAGTTTGCAGAAATATCAGCAAACATTTTTTCACCAAATCTTGATGATACTTGGTGGTAATGATCAGTTCACGAATCCCACTTGGCTGCCCAATTTTTATTCTTCTAGGTTCATGCATTCGTTTTCAGTAACAGTTTGAATTTTTAGGTTTCACTCTGTTTTCTCCTACATAGATAGCTGTGTTTGGAATTCTAAATCAAACACGGTTTGTGCTAGCTCCTTGAAACTTGACCAAATGAAATAGTTCTAAGTTCTCTCTCTATGGTTTATTTCCTCTTGAAGTACCCCATGCAGAGACTGGCGAAAAACACTTTTGATTTAAAGGGGTTGCCAAGCTTTCAAAAAACTACTAGTTTGCTGAAATCTCAGCAAATATTTTTTCAACAAATCTTCATGATACTTGGTGGTAATGATCAGTTCACTAATCCCACTTGGCTGCCCAATTTTCACTCTTCTAGGTTCAAGCGTTCGTTTCCAGTAACACTTTGAGTTTTTAGGTTTCACTCTGTTTTCTGCTATATAGATAGATGTGTTTGAAACTCTAAATCAAACACGGTTTTTGCTAACTCCTTGAAACTTGACCAAATGAAGTAGTTCTAAGTTCTAACTCTATGGTTTGTTTCCTCTTGAAGTACCCCATGCAGAGACTGGCGAAAAACACTTTCGTTTGAAAGGGGTTGCCAAGCTTCCAAAAAACTACTAGTTTGCTGAAATCTCAGCAAACATTTTTTTCACCAAATCTTGATGATACTTGGAGGTAATGATCAGTTCAATAATCCCACTTGGGTGCCCAATTTTATTCTTCTAGGTTGAAGCATTCGTTTCCAGTAACAGTTTGAATTTTTAGGTTTCACTCTGTTTTCTCCTACATAGATAGCTGTGTTTGGAATTCTAAATCAAACACGGTTTGTGCTAGCTCGTTGAAACTTCAACAAATGAAGTAGTTCTATGTTCTATCTCTATGGTTTGTTTCCTCTTGAAGTACCCCATGCAGAGACTGGCGAAAAAGACTTTCGTTTGAAAGGGGTTGCCAAGCTTCCAAAAAACTACTAGTTTGCTGAAATCTCAGCAAACATTTTTTCACCAAATCTTGATGATACTTGGGGGTAATGATCAGTTCAATAATCCCACTTGGCTGCCCAATTTTCACTCTTCTAGGTTCAAGCGTTCGTTTCCAGTAACACTTTGAATTTTAGGTTTCACTCTGTTTTATGCTATATAGATAGATGTGTTTGAAACTCTAAATCAAACACGGTTTGTGCTAGCTCCTTGAAACTTGACCAAATGAAGTAGTTCTAAGTTCTATCTCTATGGTTTGTTTCCTCTTGAAGTACCCCATGCAGAGACTGGCGAAAAACACTTTCGTTTGAAAGGGGTTGCCAAGCTTCCAAAAAACTACTAGTTTGCTGAAATCTCAGCAAATATTTTTTCACCAAATCTTGATGATACTTGGTGGTAATGATCAGTTCACTAATCCCACTTGGCTGCCCAATTTTTATTCTTCTAGTTTGAAGCATTCGTTTCCAGTAACAGTTTGAATTTTTAGGTTTCACTCTGTTTTCTCCAACATAGATAGCTGTGTTTGGAATTCTAAATCAAACACGGTTTGTGCTAGCTCCTTGAAACTTGACCAAATGAAGTAGTTCTAAGTTCTATCTCTATGGTTTGTTTCCTCTTGAAGTACCCCATGCAGAGACTGGCGAAAAACACTTTCGTTTGAAAGGGGTTGCCAAGCTTCCAAAAAACTACTAGTTTGCTGAAATCTCAGCAAACAATTTTTCACCAAATCTTGATGATACTTGGTGGTAATGATCAGTAAAACTAAGACCACTTGGCTGCCCAATTTTCACTCTTCTAGGTTAAAGGGTTCGTTTCCAGTAACAGTTTGAATTTTTAGGTTTCACTCTGTTTTCTCCTACATAGATAGCTGTGTTTGGAATTCTAAATCAAACACGGTTTGTGCTAGCTCCTTGAAACTTGACAAAATGAAGTAGTTTTAAGTTCTCTCTCTATGGTTTGTTTCCTCTTAAAGTACCCCATGCAGAGACTGGCGAAAAGCACTTTCGTATGAAAGGGGTTGCCAAGCTTCCAAAAAACTACTAGTTTTCTGAAATCTCAGCATACATTTTTTCACCAAATCTTGATGATACTTGGTGGTAATTATAAGTTCACTAAGCCCACTTGGCTGCCCAATTTTCACTCTTCTAGGTTCAAGCGTTCTTTTCCAGTAACACTTTGAGTTTTTAGGTTTCACTCTGTTTTCTGCTATATAGATAGATGTGTTTGAAACTCTGAATAAAACACGGTTTGTGCTATCTCCTTGAAACTTGACCAAATGAAGTAGTTCTATGTTCTATCTCTATGGTTTGTTTCCTATTGAAGTACCCCATGCAGAGACTGGCGAAAAACACTTTCGTTTGAAAGGGGTTGCCAAGCTTCCAAAAAACTACTAGTTTGCTGAAATCTCAGCAAACATTTTTTCACCAAATCTTGATGATAATTAGTGGTTATGATCAGTTCACTAATCCCACTTGGCTGCCCAATTTTTATTCTTCTAGGTTGAAGCGTTCGATTCCAGTAACAGTTTGAATTTTTAGGTTTCACTCTGTTTTCTCCTACATAGATAGCTGTGTTTGGAATTCTAAATCAAACACGGTTTGAGCAAGCTCCTTGAAACTTGACCAAATGAAGTAGTTCTAAGTTCTATCTCTATGGTTTGTTTCCTCTTGAAGTACCCCATGCAGAGACTGGCAAAAAACACTTTCGTTTGAAAGGTGTTGCCAAGCTTATAAAAAATTACTAGTTTGCTGAAATCTCAGCAAACGTTTTTTCAAAAAATCTTTATGATACTTGGTGGTAATGATCAGTTCACTAAGCCCACTTGGCTGCCCAATTTTCACTCTTCTAGGTTAAAGCGTTCGTTTCCAGTAACAGTTTGAATTTTTAGGTTTCACTCTGTTTTCTCCTACATAGATAGCTTTGTTTGGAATTCTAAATCAAACACGGTTTGTGCTAGCTCCTTGAAACTTGACAAAATGAAGTAGTTCTAAGTTCTATCTCTATGGTTTGTTTCCTCTTGAAGTACCCCATGCAGAGACTGGCGAAAAACAGTTTCTTTTTAAAGGGGTGGCCCAGCTTCCAAAAAACTACTAGTTTGCTGAAATCTCAGCAAACATTTTTTCACCAAATCTTGATGATACTTGGTGGTAATGATCAGTTCACTAATCCCACTTGGCTGCCCAATTTTTATTCTTCTAGGTTGAAGCATTCGTTTCCAGTAACAGTTTGAATTTTTAGATTTCACTCTGTTTTCTCCTACATAGATAGCTGTGTTTGGAATTCTAAATCAAACACGGTTTGTGCTAGCTTCTTGTGACTTGACCAAATGAAGTAGTTCTAAGTTCTATCTCTATGGTTTCTTTCCTTTTGAAGTACCCCATGCAGAGACTGGCGAAAAACACTTTCGTTTCAAAGGGGTTGCCAAGCTTCCAAAAAAGTACTAGTTTGCTGAAATCTCAGCAAACATTTTTTCACCAAATCTTGATGATACTTGGTGGTAATGATCAGTTCACTAAGCCCACTGGGCTGACAAATTTTCACTCTTCTAGGTTCAAGCGTTCGTTTCCAGTAACACTTTGAATTTTTAGGTTTCACTCTGTTTTCTGCTATATAGATAGATGTGTTTGAAACTCTAAATCAAACACGGTTTGTGCTAGCTCCTTAAAACTTGACCAAATGAAGTAGTTCTAAGTTCTATTTCTATGGTTTGTTTCCTCTTGAAGTACCCCATGCAGAGACTGGCGAAAAACACTTTTGTTTGAAAGGGGTTGCCAAGCTTCCAAAAAACTTCAAGTTTTCTGAAATCTCAGCAAACATTTTTTCACCAAACCTTGATGATACTTGGTGGTAATGATCAGTTAACTAAGCCCACTTGGCTGCCCAATTTTTATTCTTCTAGGTTGAAGCATTCGTTTCCAGTAAGAGTTTGAATTTTTAGGTTTCACTCTGTTTTCTCCTACATAGATAGCTGTGTTTGGAATTCTAAATCAAACACGGTTTGTGCTAGCTCCTTGAAACTTGACCAAATGAAGTAGTTCTAAGTTCTCTCTCTATGGTTTGTTTCCTCTTGAAGTACCCCATGCAGAGACTGGCGAAAAACACTTTCCTTTGAAAGGGGTTGCCAAGCTTCCAAAAAATTACTAGTTTGCTGAAATCTCAGGAAAAGTTTTTTCACCAAATCTTGATGATACTTGGTGGTAATGATCAGTTCACTAAGCCCACTTGGCTGCCCAATTTTCACTCTTCTAGGTTAAAGCGTTCGTTTCCAGTAACAGTTTGAATTTTAGGTTTCACTCTCTTTTCTCCTACATAGATAGCTGTGTTTGGAATTCTAAATCAAACAAAGTTTGTACTAGCTCCTTGAAACTTGACAAAATGAAGTAGTTCTAAGTTCTCTCTCTATGGTTTGTTTCCTCTTGAAGTACCCCATGCAGAGACTGGCGAAAAACACTTTCGTTTGAAAGGGGTTGCCAAGCTTCCAAAAAACTACTAGTTTCCTGAAATCTCAGCAAACATTTTTTCACCAAATCTTGATGATACTTGGTGGTAATGATCAGGTCACTAAGCACACTTTGCTGCCCAATTTTCACTCTTCTAAGTTCAAACGTTCGTTTCCAGTAACACTTTGAATTTTTAGGTTTCACTCTGTTTTCTGCTATATAGATAGATGTGTTTGAAACTCTAAATCAAACACGGTTTGTGCTAGCTACTTGAAACTTGCCAAAATGAAGTAGCTCTAAGTTCTATCTCTATGGTTTGTTTCCTCTTGAAGTACCCCATGCAGAGACTGGCGAAAAACACTTTCGTTTGAAAGGGGTTGCCAAGCTTCCAAAAAAATACTAGTTTGCTTAAATCTCAGCAAATATTTTTTCACCAAATCTTGATGATACTTGGTGGTAATGATCAGTTCACTAATCCCACTTGGCTGCCCAATTTTTATTCTTCTTGGTTGAAGCATTCGTTTCCAGTAACAGTTTGAATTTTTAGGTTTCACTCTGTTTTCTGCTACATACATAGCTGTGTTTGGAATTCTAAATCAAACACGGTTTGTGCTAGCTCCTTGAAACGTGACCAAATTAAGTAGTTCTAAGTTCTATCTCTATGGTTTGTTTCTTCTTGAAGTACCCCATGCAGAGACTGGCGAAAAACCCTTTCGTTTGAAAGGGGTTGCCAAGCTTCCAAAAAACTACTAGTTTGCTGAAATCTCAGCAAATATTTTTCAGCAAATCATGATGATACTTCGTGGTAATGATCATTTCACTAATCCCACTTGACTGCCCAATTTTCACTCTGCTAGGTTCATGCGTTCGTTTCCAGTAACACTTTGAATTTTTAGGTTTCACTTTTTTTTCTGCTATATAGATAGATGTGTTTGAAACTCTAAATCAAACACGGTTTGTGCTAGCTCCTTGAAACTTGACAAAATGAAGTAGTTCTAAGTTATATCTCTATGGTTTGTTTCCTCTTGAAGTACCCCATGCAGAGACTGGCAAAAAGCACTTTCATTTGAAAGGGGTTGCGAAGCTTCCAAAAAACTTCAAGTTTTCTGAAATCTCAGCAAACATTTTTTCACCAAATCTTGATGATACTTGGTGTTAATGATCAGTTCACTAAGCCCACTTGGCTGCCAAATTTTCACTCTTCTAGGTTCAAGCGTTCGTTTCCAGTAACACTTTGAATTTTTAGGTTTCACTCTGTTTTCTGCTATATAGATAGATGTGTTTGAAACTCTAAATCAAACACGATTTGTGCTAGCTCCTTGAAACTTGACCAAATGAAGTAGTTCTAAGTTCTATCTCTATGGTTTGTTTCCTCTTGAAGTACCCCATGCAGAGACTGGCGAAAAACACTTTTGTTTGAAAGGGGTTGCCAAGCTTCCAAAAAACTACTAGTTTGCTGAAATCTCAGCAAACATTTTTTCACCAAATCTTGATGATACTTGGTGGTAATGATCAGTTCACTAATCCCACTGCTGCCCAATTTTTATTCTTCTAGGTTAAAGGATTCGTTTCCAGTAACACTTTGAATTTTTAGGGTTCACTCTGTTTTCTCCTACATAGATAGCTGTGTTTGGAATTCTAAATCAAACACGGTTTGTGCTAGCTCCTTGAAACTTGACCAAATGAAGTAGTTCTAAGTTCTATCTCTATGGTTTGTTTCCTCTTGAAGTACCCCATGCAGAGACTGGCGAAAAACACTTTAATTTGAAAGGGCTTGCCCAGCTTCCAAAAAATTACTAGTTTGCTGAAATCTAAGCAAACATTTTTTCACCAAATTTGATGATACTTGGTGGTAATGATCAGTTCACTAATCCCACTTGGCTGCCAAATTTTTATTCTACTAGGTTGAAGCATTCGTTTCCAGTAACAGTTTGAATTTTTAGGTTTCACTCTGTTTTCTTCTACATAGATAGCTGTGTTTGGAATTCTAAATCAAACATGGTTTGTGCTAGCTCCTTGAAACTTGGCCAAATGAAGTAGTTCTAAGTTCTATCTCTATGATTTGTTTCCTCTTGAAGTACCCCATGCAGAGACTGGCGAAAAACACTTTCGTTTGAAAGGGGTTGCCAAGCTTCCAAAAAACTACTAGTTTGCTGAAATCTCAGCAAACATTTTTTCACCAAATCTTGATGGTACTTGGTGGTAATGATCAGTTCACTAATCTCACTTGTCTGCCCAATTTTTACTCTTCTAGGTTCAAGCGTTCGTTTCCAGTAACACTTTGAATTTTTAGGTTTCACTCTGTTTTCTCCTACATAGATAGCTGTGTTTGAAACTCTAAATCAAACACGGTTTGTGCTAGCTCCTTGAAACTTGACCAAATGAAGTAGTTCTAAGTTCTCTCTCTATGGTTTGTTTCCTCTTGAAGTACCCCATGCAGAGACTGGCGAAAAACACTTTCCTTTGAAAGGGGTTGCCAAGCTTCCAAAAAATTACTAGTTTGCTGAAATCTCAGGAAAAGTTTTTTCACCAAATCTTGATGATACTTGGTGGTAATGATCAGTTCACTAAGCCCACTTGGCTGCCCAATTTTCACTCTTCTAGGTTAAAGCGTTCGTTTCCAGTAACAGTTTGAATTTTTAGGTTTCACTCTCTTTTCTCCTACATAGATAGCTGTGTTTGGAATTCTAAATCAAACAAAGTTTGTGCTAGCTCCTTGAAACTTGACAAAATGAAGTAGTTCTAAGTTCTCTCTCTATGGTTTGTTTCCTCTTGAAGTACCCCATGCAGAGACTGGCGAAAAACACTTTCGTTTGAAAGGGGTTGCCAAGCTTCCAAAAAACTACTAGTTTCCTGAAATCTCAGCAAACATTTTTTCACCAAATCTTGATGATACTTGGTGGTAATGATCAGGTCACTAAGCACACTTTGCTGCCCAATTTTCACTCTTCTAAGTTCAAACGTTCGTTTCCAGTAACACTTTGAATTTTTAGGTTTCACTCTGTTTTCTGCTATATAGATAGATGTGTTTGAAACTCTAAATCAAACACGGTTTGTGCTAGCTACTTGAAACTTGCCAAAATGAAGTAGCTCTAAGTTCTATCTCTATGGTTTGTTTCCTCTTGAAGTACCCCATGCAGAGACTGGCGAAAAACACTTTCGTTTGAAAGGGGTTGCAAAGCTTCCAAAAAAATACTAGTTTGCTTAAATCTCAGCAAATATTTTTTCACCAAATCTTGATGATACTTGGTGGTAATGATCAGTTCACTAATCCCACTTGGCTGCCCAATTTTTATTCTTCTTGGTTGAAGCATTCGTTTCCAGTAACAGTTTGAATTTTTAGGTTTCACTCTGTTTTCTGCTACATACATAGCTGTGTTTGGAATTCTAAATCAAACACGGTTTGTGCTAGCTCCTTGAAACGTGACCAAATTAAGTAGTTCTAAGTTCTATCTCTATGGTTTGTTTCTTCTTGAAGTACCCCATGCAGAGACTGGCGAAAAACCCTTTCGTTTGAAAGGGGTTGCCAAGCTTCCAAAAAACTACTAGTTTGCTGAAATCTCAGCAAATATTTTTTCAGCAAATCATGATGATACTTCGTGGTAATGATCAGTTCACTAATCCCACTTGACTGCCCAATTTTCACTCTGCTAGGTTCATGCGTTCGTTTCCAGTAACACTTTGAATTTTTAGGTTTCACTTTTTTTTCTGCTATATAGATAGATGTGTTTGAAACTCTAAATCAAACACGGTTTGTGCTAGCTCCTTGAAACTTGACAAAATGAAGTAGTTCTAAGTTATATCTCTATGGTTTGTTTCCTCTTGAAGTACCCCATGCAGAGACTGGCAAAAAGCACTTTCATTTGAAAGGGGTTGCGAAGCTTCCAAAAAATTTCAAGTTTTCTGAAATCTCAGCAAACATTTTTTCACCAAATCTTGATGATACTTGGTGTTAATGATCAGTTCACTAAGCCCACTTGGCTGCCAAATTTTCACTCTTCTAGGTTCAAGCGTTCGTTTCCAGTAACACTTTGAATTTTTAGGTTTCACTCTGTTTTCTGCTATATAGATAGATGTGTTTGAAACTCTAAATCAAACACGGTTTGTGCTAGCTCCTTGAAACTTGACCAAATGAAGTAGTTCTAAGTTCTATCTCTATGGTTTGTTTCCTCTTGAAGTACCCCATGCAGAGACTGGCGAAAAACACTTTTGTTTGAAAGGGTTGCCAAGCTTCCAAAAAACTACTAGTTTGCTGAAATCTCAGCAAACATTTTTTCACCAAATCTTGATGATACTTGGTGGTAATGATCAGTTCACTAATCCCACTGCTGCCCAATTTTTATTCTTCTAGGTTAAAGGATTCGTTTCCAGTAACACTTTGAATTTTTAGGGTTCACTCTGTTTTCTCCTACATAGATAGCCGTGTTTGGAATTCTAAATCAAACACGGTTTGTGCTAGCTCCTTGAAACTTGACCAAATGAAGTAGTTCTAAGTTCTATCTCTATGGTTTGTTTCCTCTTGAAGTACCCCATGCAGAGACTGGCGAAAAACACTTTCGTTTGAAAGGGGTTGCCAAGCTTCCCAAAAAACTACTAGTTTGCTGAAATCTCAGCAAACATTTTTTCACCAAAACTTGATGGTACTTGGTGGTAATGATCAGTTCACTAATCTCACTTGTCTGCCCAATTTTTACTCTTCTAGGTTCAAGCGTTCGTTTCCAGTAACACTTTGAATTTTTAGGTTTCACTCTGTTTTCTCCTACATAGATAGCTGTGTTTGAAACTCTAAATCAAACACGGTTTGTGCTAGCTCCTTGAAACTTGACAAAATGAAGTAGTTCTAAGTTCTATCTCTATGGTTTTTTTCCTCTTGAAGTACCCCATGCAGAGACTGGCGAAAAGCACTTTCATTTGAAAGGGGTTGACAAGCTTCCAAAAAACTTCAAGTTTTCTGAAATCTCAGCAAACATTTTTTCACCACACCTTGATGATACTTGGTGGTAATGATCAGTTCATTAAGCCCACTTGGCTGCCCAATTTTTATTCTTCTAGGTTGAAGCATTCGTTTCCAGTAACAATTTGAATTATTAGGTTTCACTCCGTTTTCTCCTACATAGATAGCTGTGTTTGGAATTCTAAATCAAACACGGTTTGTGCTAGCTCCTTGAAACTTGACCAAATGAAGTAGTTCTAAGTTCTCTCTCTATGGTTTGTTTCCTCTTGAAGTACCCCATGCAGAGACTGGCGAAAAACACTTTCGTTTGAAAGGGGTTGCCAAGCTTCCAAAAAACTACTAGTTTGCTGAAATCTCAGCAAATATTTTTTCACCAAATCTTGATGATACTTGGTGGTAATGACCAGGTCACTAAGCACACTTTGCTGCCCAATTTTCACTCTTCTAGGTTCAAGCGTTCGTTTCCAGTAACACTTTGAATTTTTAGGTTTCACTCTGTTTTCTGCTATATAGATAGATGTGTTTGAAACTCTAAATCAAACACGGTTTGTGCTAGCTACTTGAAACTTGAAAAAATGAAGTAGCTCTAAGTTCTATCTCTATGGTTTGTTTCCTCTTGAAGTACCCCATGCAGAGACTGGCGAAAAACACTTTCGTTTGAAAGGGGTTGCCAAGCTTCCAAAAAAATACTAGTTTGCTGAAATCTCAGCAAATATTTTTTCACCAAATCTTGATGATACTTGGTTGTAATGATCAGTTCACTAATCCCACTTGGCTGCCCAATTTTTATTCTTCTAGGTTGAAGCATTCGTTTCCAGTAACAGTTTGAAATTTAGGTTTCACTCTGTTTTCTCCTACATAGATAGCTGTGTTTGGATTTCTAAATTAAACACGGTTTGTGCTAGCTCCTTGAAACTTGGCCAAATGAAGTAGTTCTAAGTTCTATCTCTATGGTTTGTTTCCTCTTGAAGAACCCCATGCAGAGACTGGCGAAAAACACTTTCGTTTGAAAGGGGTTGCCAAGCTTCCAAAAAATTACTAGTTTGCTGAAATCTCAGCAAACATTTTTTCACCAAATCTTGATGATACTTGGTGGGAATGATCCGTTCACTAATCCCACTTGGCTGCCCAATTTCACTCTTCTAGGTTCAAGCGTTCGTTTCCAAGTAACACTTTGAATTTTTAGGTTTCAATTTTTTTTCTGCTATATAGATAGATGTGTTTGAAACCCTAAATCAAACACGGTTTGTGCTAGCTCCTTGAAACTTGACCAAATGAAGTAGTTCTAAGTTCTATCTCTATGGTTTGTTTCCTCTTGAAGTACCCCATGCAGAGACTGGCGAAAAACACTTTCGTTTGAAAGGGGTTGCCAAGCTTCCAAAAAACTACTAGTTTGCTGAAATCTCAGCGAACATTTTTTCACCAAATCTTGATGATACTTGGTGGTAATGATCAGTTCAGTATTGCCACTGCTCCCCAATTTTTATTCTTCTAGTTTAAAGGATTCGTTTCCAGTAACAGTTTGAATTTTTAGGTTTCATTCTGTTTTCTCCTACATACATAGCTCTGTTTGGAATTCTAAATCAAACACGGTTTGTGCTAGCTCCTTGAAACGTGACCAAATGAAGTAGTTCTAAGTTCTATCTCTATGGTTTGTTTCCTCTTGAAGTACTCCCTGCAGAGACTGGCGTAAAACACTTTCGTTTGAAAGGGGTTGCCAAGCTTCCAAAAAACTACTAGTTTGCTGAAATCTCAGCAAACATTTTTTCACCAAATCTTGATGATACTTGGTGGTAATGATCCGTTCACTAATCCCAATTGGCTTCCCAATATTTATTCTTCTAGGTTGACGCATTCGTTTCCAGTAAGAGTTTGAATTTTTAGGTTTCATTCTGTTTTCTCCTACATACATAGCTCTGTTTGGAATTCTAAATCAAACACGGTTTGTGCTAGCTCCTTGAAACTTGACCAAATGAAGTAGCTCTAAGTTCTATCTCTATGGTTTGTTTCCTCTTGAAGTACCCCATGCAGAGCCTGGCGAAAAACACTCTCCTTTGAAAGGGGTTGCCAAGCTTCCAAAAAATTACTAGTTTGCTGAAATCTCAGGAAAAGTTTTTTCACCAAATCTTGATGATACTTGGTGGTAATGATCAGTTCACTAAGCCCACTTGGCTGCCCAATTTTCACTCTTCTAGGTTAAAGCGTTCGTTTCCAGTAACAGTTTGAATTTTTAGGTTTCACTCTCTTTTCTCCTACATAGATAGCTGTGTTTGGAATTCTAAATCAAACAAAGTTTGTGCTAGCTCCTTGAAACTTGACAAAATGAAGTAGTTCTAAGTTCTCTCTCTATGGTTTGTTTCCTCTTGAAGTACCCCATGCAGAGACTGGCGAAAAACACTTTCGTTTGAAAGGGGTTGCCAAGCTTCCAAAAAACTACTAGTTTCCTGAAATCTCAGCAAATATTTATTCAGCAAATCATGATGATACTTCGTGGTAATGATCAGTTCACTAATCCCACTTGACTGCCCAATTTTCACTCTTCTAGGTTCAAGCGTTCGTTTCCAGTAACACTTTGAATTTTTAGGTTTCACTTTTTTTTCTGCTATATAGATAGATGTGTTTGAAACTCTAAATCAAACACGGTTTGTGCTAGCTCCTTGAAACTTGACAAAATGAAGTAGTTCTAAGTTATATCTCTATGGTTTGTTTCCTCTTGAAGTACCCCATGCAGAGACTGGCAAAAAGCACTTTCATTTGAAAGGGGTTGCGAAGCTTCCAAAAACTTCAAGTTTTCTGAAATCTCAGCAAACATTTTTTCACCAAATCTTGATGATACTTGGTGTTAATGATCAGTTCACTAAGCCCACTTGGCTGCCAAATTTTCACTCTTCTAGGTTCAAGCGTTCGTTTCCAGTAACACTTTGAATTTTTAGGTTTCACTCTGTTTTCTGCTATATAGATAGATGTGTTTGAAACTCTAAATCAAACACGGTTTGTGCTAGCTCCTTGAAACTTGACCAAATGAAGTAGTTCTAAGTTCTATCTCTATGGTTTGTTTCCTCTTGAAGTACCCCATGCAGAGACTGGTGAAAAACACTTTTGTTTGAAAGGGGTTGCCAAGCTTCCAAAAAACTACTAGTTTGCTGAAATCTCAGCAAACATTTTTTCACCAAATCTTGATGATACTTGGTGGTAATGATCAGTTCACTAATCCCACTGCTGCCCAATTTTTATTCTTCTAGGTTAAAGGATTCGTTTCCAGTAACACTTTGAATTTTTAGGTTTCACTCTGTTTTCTCCTACATAGATAGCTGTGTTTGGAATTCTAAATCAAACACGGTTTGTGCTAGCTCCTTGAAACTTGACCAAATGAAGTAGTTCTAAGTTCTATCTCTATGGTTTGTTTCCTCTTGAAGTACCCCATGCAGAGACTGGCGAAAAACACTTTAATTTGAAAGGGGTTGCCCAGCTTCCAAAAAATTACTAGTTTGCTGAAATCTAAGCAAACATTTTTTCACCAAATTTGATGATACTTGGTGGTAATGATCAGTTCACTAATCCCACTTGGCTGCCCAATTTTTATTCTTCTAGGTTGAAGCATTCGTTTCCAGTAACAGTTTGAATTTTTAGGTTTCACTCTGTTTTCTTCTACATAGATAGCTGTGTTTGGAATTCTAAATCAAACATGGTTTGTGCTAGCTCCTTGAAACTTGGCCAAATGAAGTAGTTCTAAGTTCTATCTCTATGATTTGTTTCCTCTTGAAGTACCCCATGCAGAGACTGGCGAAAAACACTTTCGTTTGAAAGGGGTTGCCAAGCTTCCAAAAAACTACTAGTTTGCTGAAATCTCAGCAAACATTTTTTCACCAAATCTTGATGGTACTTGGTGGTAATGATCAGTTCACTAATCTCACTTGTCTGCCCAATTTTTACTCTTCTAGGTTCAAGCGTTCGTTTCCAGTAACACTTTGAATTTTTAGGTTTCACTCTGTTTTCTCCTACATAGATAGCTGTGTTTGAAACTCTAAATCAAACACGGTTTGTGCTAGCTCCTTGAAACTTGACAAAATGAAGTAGTTCTAAGTTCTATCTCTATGGTTTTTTTCCTCTTGAAGTACCCCATGCAGAGACTGGCGAAAAGCACTTTCATTTGAAAGGGGTTGCCAAGCTTCCAAAAAACTTCAAGTTTTCTTAAATCTCAGCAAACATTTTTTCACCACACCTTGATGATACTTGGTGGTAATGATCAGTTCATTAAGCCCACTTGGCTGCCCAATTTTTATTCTTCTAGGTTGAAGCATTCGTTTCCAGTAACAGTTTGAATTATTAGGTTTCACTCCGTTTTCTCCTACATAGATAGCTGTGTTTGGAATTCTAAATCAAACACGGTTTGTGCTAGCTCCTTGAAACTTGACCAAATGAAGTAGTTCTAAGTTCTCTCTCTATGGTTTGTTTCCTCTTGAAGTACCCCATGCAGAGACTGGCGAAAAACACTTTCCTTTGAAAGGGGTTGCCAAGCTTCCAAAAAATTACTAGTTTGCTGAAATCTCAGCAAACGTTTTTTCACCAAATCTTGATGATACTTGGTGGTAATGATCAGTTCACTAAGCCCACTTGGCTGCCCAATTTTCACTCTTCTAGGTTAAAGCGTTCGTTTCCAGTAACAGTTTGAATTTTTAGATTTTACTCTCCTTTCTCCTACATAGATAGCTGTGTTTGGAATTCTAAATCAAACAAAGTTTGTGCTAGCTCCTTGAAACTTGACAAAATGAAGTAGTTCTAAGTTCTCTCTCTATGGTTTGTTTCCTCTTGAAGTACCCCATGCAGAGACTGGCGAAAAACACTTTCGTTTGAAAGGGGTTGCCAAGCTTCCAAAAAACTACTAGTTTCCTGAAATCTCAGCAAATATTTTTTCACCAAATCTTGATTATACTTGGTGGTAATGACCAGGTCACTAAGCACACTTTGCTGCCCAATTTTCACTCTTCTAGGTTCAAGCGTTCGTTTCCAGGAACACTTTGAATTTTTAGGTTTCACTCTGTTTTCTGCTATATAGATAGATGTGTTTGAAACTCTAAATCAAACACGGTTTGTGCTAGCTACTTGAAACTTGACAAAATGAAGTAGCTCTAAGTTCTATCTCTATGGTTTGTTTCCTCTTGAAGTACCCCATGCAGAGACTGGCGAAAAACACTTTCGTTTGAAAGGGGTTGCCAGGCTTCCAAAAAAATACTAGTTTGCTGAAATCTCAGCAAATATTTTTTCACCAAATCTTGATGATACTTGGTTGTAATGATCAGTTCACTAATCCCACTTGGCTGCCCAATTTTTATTCTTCTAGGTTGAAGCATTCGTTTCCAGTAACAGTTTGAATTTTTAGGTTTCACTCTGTTTTCTCCTACATAGATAGCTGTGTTTGGATTTCTAAATTAAACACGGTTTGTGCTAGCTCCTTGAAACTTGGCCAAATGAAGTAGTTCTAAGTTCTATCTCTATGGTTTGTTTCCTCTTGAAGAACCCCATGCAGAGACTGGCGAAAAACACTTTCGTTTGAAAGGGGTTGCCAAGCTTCCAAAAAATTACTAGTTTGCTGAAATCTCAGCAAACATTTTTTCACCAAATCTTGATGATACTTGGTGGGAATGATCCGTTCACTAATCCCACTTGGCTGCCCAATTTTCACTCTTCTAGGTTCAAGCGCTCGTTTCCAAGTAACACTTTGAATTTTTAGGTTTCAATTTTTTTTCTGCTATATAGATAGATGTGTTTGAAACTCTAAATCAAACACGGTTTGTGCTAGCTCCTTGAAACTTGACCAAATGAAGTAGTTCTAAGTTCTATCTCTATGGTTTGTTTCCTCTTGAAGTACCCCATGCAGAGACTGGCGAAAAACACTTTCGTTTGAAATGGGTTGCCAAGCTTCCAAAAAACTACTAGTTTGCTGAAATCTCAGCGAACATTTTTTCACCAAATCTTGATGATACTTGGTGGTAATGATCAGTTCAGTATTGCCACTGCTGCCCAATTTTTATTCTTCTAGTTTAAAGGATTCGTTTCCAGTAACAGTTTGAATTTTTAGGTTTCATTCTGTTTTCTCCTACATACATAGCTCTGTTTGGAATTCTAAATCAAACACGGTTTGTGCTAGCTCCTTGAAACGTGACCAAAAAAAGTAGTTCTAAGTTCTATCTCTATGGTTTGTTTCCACTTGAAGTACTCCCTGCAGAGACTGGCGTAAAACACTTTCGTTTGAAAGGGGTTGCCAAGCTTCCAAAAAACTACTAGTTTGCTGAAATCTCAGCAAACATTTTTTCACCAAATCTTGATGATACTTGGTGGTAATGATCCGTTCACTAATCCCAATAGGCTTCCCAATATTTATTCTTCTAGGTTGACGCATTCGTTTCCAGTAACAGTTTGAATTTTTAGGTTTCATTCTGTTTTCTCCTACATACATAGCTCTGTTTGGAATTCTAAATCAAACACGGTTTGTGCTAGCTCCTTGAAACTTGACCAAATGAAGTAGCTCTAAGTTCTATCTCTATGGATTGTTTCCTCTTGAAGTACCCCATGCAGAGACTGGCGAAAAGCACTTTCATTTGAAAGGGGTTGCCAAGCTTCCAAATAACTTCTACTTTTCTGAAATCTCACCAAACATTTTTTCACCAAATCTTGATGATACTTGATGGTATTGATCAGTTCACTAAGCCCACTTGGCTGCCCAATTTTCACTCTTCTAGGTTCAAGCTTTCTTTTCCACTAACACTTTGAATTTTTAGGTTTCACTCTGTTTTCTGCTATATAGATAGATGTGTTTGAAACTCTAAATCAAACACGGTTTGTGCTAGCTACTTGAAACTTGACCTAATGAAGTAGTTCTATGTTCTATCTCTATGGTTTGTTTCCTCTTGAAGTACCCCATGCAGAGAATGACAAAAAACACTTTCGTTTGAAAGGGGTTGCCAAGCTTCCAAAGAACTACTAGTTTGCTAAAATCTCAGCAAACATTTTTTCACAAATCTTGAAGATACTTGGTGGTAATGATCAGTTCACTAATCCCACTTGGCTGCCCAATATTTATTCTTCTAGGTTGAAGCGTTCGTTTCCAGTAACAGTTTGAATTTTTAGGTTTCACTCAGTTTTCTCCTACATAGATAGCTGTGTTTGGAATTCTAAATCAAACACGGTTTGTGCTAGCAGCTTTAAACTTGACCAAATGAAGTAGTTCTAAGTTCTATCTCTATGGTTTGTTTCCTCTTGAAGTACCCCATGCAGAGACTGGCGAAAAACACTTTCGTTTGAAAGGGGTGGCCAAGGTTCCAAAAAACTTCTAGTTTGCTGAAATCTCAGCAAACATTTTTTCACCAAATCTTGATGATACTTGGTGGTAATGATCAGTTCACTAATCCCACTTGGCTGCCCAATTTTCACTCTTCTAGGTTCAAGCGTTCGTTTCCAGTAACACTTTGAATTTTTAGGTTTCACTTTTTTTTCTGCTATATAGATAGATGTGTTTGAAACTCTAAATCAAACACGGTTTGTGCTAGCTCCTTGAAACTTGACAAAATGAAGTAGTTCTAAGTTCTATTTCTATGGTTTGCTTCCTCTTGAAGTACCCCATGCAGAGACTGGCGAAAAGCACTTTCATTTGAAAGGGGTTGCCAAGCTTCCAAAAAACTACTAGTTTGCTGAAATCTCAGCAAACATTTTTTCACCAAATCTTGATGATACTTGTTGGTAATGATCAGTTCAATAAGCCCACTTTGCTGCCCAATTTTTATTCTTCTATGTTGAAGGATTCGTTTCCAGTAACAGTTTGAATTTTTAGGTTTCACTCTGTTTTCTCCTACATAGATAGCTGTGTTTGGAATTCTATATCAAACACGGTTTGTGCTAGCTCCTTGAAACTTGACAAAATGAAGTAGTTCTAAGTTCTATCTCTATGGTTTGCTTCCTCTTGAAGTACCCCATGCAGAGACTGGCGAAAAACAATTTCGTGTGAAAGGGGTTGCCAAGCTTCCAAAAAACTACTTGTTTGCTGAAATCTCAGCAAATATTTTTTCACCAAATCTTGATGATACTTGGTGGTAATGATCAGTTCACTATTCCCACTGCTGCAAAATTTTTATTCTTCTAGGTTAAAGGATTCGTTTCCAGTAACAGTTTGAATTTTTAGGATTCACTCTGTTTTCTCCTACATACATAGCTGTGTTTTAATTCTAAATCAAAGACGGTTTGTGCTAGCTTCTTGAAACTTGACCAAATGAAGTAGTTCTAAGTTCTATCTCTATGGTTTGTTTCCTCTTGAAGTACCCCATGCAGAGACTGGCGAAAAACACTTTCGTTTGAAAGGGGTTGCCAAGCTTCCAAAAAACTTCTAATTTTCTGAAATCTCACCAAACATTTTTTCAACAAATCTTGGTGATACTTGGTGGTATTGATCAGTTCACTAAGCCCACTTGGCTGCCCAATTTTCACTCTTCTAGGTTCAAGCTTTCGTTTCCACTAACACTTTGAATTTTTAGGTTTCACTCTGTTTTCTGCTATATAGATAGATGTGTTTGAAACTCTCAATCAAACACGGTTTGTGCTAGCTCCTTGAAACTTGACAAATGAAGTAGTTCTAAGTTCTATCTCTATGATTTGATTCCTCTTGAAGTACCCCATGCAGAGACTGGCGAAAAACACTTTCGTTTGAAAGGGGTTGCCAAGATTCCAAAAAACTACTAGTTTGCAGAAATCTCAGCAAACATTTTTTCACCAAATATTGATGATACATGGTGGTAATGATGAGTTCACTAATCCCACTTGGCTGCCCAATTTTCATTCTTCTTGTTTAAAGCATTCGTTTCCAGTAACAGTTTGAATTTTTACGTTTCACTCTGTTTTCTCCTACATACATAGCTCTGTTTGGAATTCTAAATCAAACACGGTTTGTGCTAGCTCCTTGAAACTTGACCAAATGAAGTAGTTCTAAGTTCTATCTCTATTGTTTGTTTTTTCTTGAAGTACCCCATGCAGAGAAGGCGAAAAACACTTTCGTTTGAAAGGGGTTGCCAAGATTCCAAAAAACTACTAGTTTGCTGAAATCTCAGCAAACATTTTTTCACCAAATATTGATGATACTTGGTGGTAATGATCACTTCACTATTCCCACTTGGCTGCCCAATTTTCACTCTTCTAGGTTCAAGCGTTCGTTTCCAGTAACACTTTGAAATTTTAGGTTTCACTTTTTTTTCTGCTATATAGATAGATGTGTTTGAAACTCTAAATCAAGCACGGTTTTCGCTAGCTAATTGATAATTGACAAAATGAAGTAGTTCAAAGTTCTATCTCTATGGTTTGATTCCTTTTGAAGTAATCCATGCAGAGACTGGCGAAAAGCACTTTCATTTGAAAGGGGTTGCTAAGTTTCCAAAAAACATCTAGTTTTCTGAAATCTCAGCAAACATTTTTTCACCAAATCTTGATGATACTTGGTGGTATTGATCAGTTCACTAAGCCCACTTGGCTGCCCAATTTTCACTCTTCTAGGTTCAAGCGTTCGTTTCCAGTAACACTTGGAAATTTTAGGTTTCACTTTTTTTTCTGCTATATAGATAGATGTGTTTGAAACTCTAAATCAAGCCAGGTTTGTGCTAGCTCCTTGAAACTTGACAAAATGAAGTAGTTCTAAGTTCTATCTCTATGGTTTGTTTCCTCTTGAAGTACCCCATGCAGAGACTGGCGAAAAGCACTTTCATTTGAAAGGGGTTGCTAAGCTTCCAAAAAACTTCTAGTTTTCTGAAATCTCAGCAAACATTTTTTCACCAAATCTTGATGATACTTGGTGGTATTGATCAGTTCACTAAGCCCACTTGGCTGCCAAATTTTCACTCTTCTAGGTTCAAGCGTTCGTTTCCAGAAACACTTTGAATTTTTAGGTTTCACTCTGTTTTCTGCTATATAGATAGATGTGTTTGAAACTCTAAATCAAACACGGTTTGTGCTAGCTCCTTGAAACTTGACAAAATGAAGTAGTTCTAAGTTCTATCTCTATGGTTTGCTTCCTCTTGAAGTACCCCATGCAGAGACTGGCGAAAAGCACTTTCATTTGAAAGGGGTTGCCAAGCTTCCAAAAAACTACTAGTTTGCTGAAATCTCAGCAAACATTTTTTCACCAAATCTTGATGATACTTGTTGGTAATGATCAGTTCAATAAGCCCACTTTGCTGCCCAATTTTTATTCTTCTATGTTGAAGGATTCGTTTCCAGTAACAGTTTGAATTTTTAGGTTTCACTCTGTTTTCTCCTACATAGATAGCTGTGTTTGGAATTCTATATCAAACACGGTTTGTGCTAGCTCCTTGAAACTTGACAAAATGAAGTAGTTCTAAGTTCTATCTCTATGGTTTGCTTCCTCTTGAAGTACCCCATGCAGAGACTGGCGAAAAACAATTTCGTGTGAAAGGGGTTGCCAAGCTTCCAAAAAACTACTTGTTTGCTGAAATCTCAGCAAATATTTTTTCACCAAATCTTGATGATACTTGGTGGTAATGATCAGTTCACTATTCCCACTGCTGCAAAATTTTTATTCTTCTAGGTTAAAGGATTCGTTTCCAGTAACAGTTTGAATTTTTAGGATTCACTCTGTTTTCTCCTACATACATAGCTGTGTTTTAATTCTAAATCAAAGACGGTTTGTGCTAGCTTCTTGAAACTTGACCAAATGAAGTAGTTCTAAGTTCTATCTCTATGGTTTGTTTCCTCTTGAAGTACCCCATGCAGAGACTGGCGAAAACACTTTCGTTGAAAGGGGTTGCCAAGCTTCCAAAAAACTTCTAATTTTCTGAAATCTCACCAAACATTTTTTCAACAAATCTTGGTGATACTTGGTGGTATTGATCAGTTCACTAAGCCCACTTGGCTGCCCAATTTTCACTCTTCTAGGTTCAAGCTTTCGTTTCCACTAACACTTTGAATTTTTAGGTTTCACTCTGTTTTCTGCTATATAGATAGATGTGTTTGAAACTCTCAATCAAACACGGTTTGTGCTAGCTCCTTGAAACTTGACAAATGAAGTAGTTCTAAGTTCTATCTCTATGATTTGATTCCTCTTGAAGTACCCCATGCAGAGACTGGCGAAAAACACTTTCGTTTGAAAGGGGTTGCCAAGATTCCAAAAAACTACTAGTTTGCAGAAATCTCAGCAAACATTTTTTCACCAAATATTGATGATACATGGTGGTAATGATGAGTTCACTAATCCCACTTGGCTGCCCAATTTTCATTCTTCTTGTTTAAAGCATTCGTTTCCAGTAACAGTTTGAATTTTTACGTTTCACTCTGTTTTCTCCTACATACATAGCTCTGTTTGGAATTCTAAATCAAACACGGTTTGTGCTAGCTCCTTGAAACTTGACCAAATGAAGTAGTTCTAAGTTCTATCTCTATTGTTTGTTTTTTCTTGAAGTACCCCATGCAGAGAAGGCGAAAAACACTTTCGTTTGAAAGGGGTTGCCAAGATTCCAAAAAACTACTAGTTTGCTGAAATCTCAGCAAACATTTTTTCACCAAATATTGATGATACTTGGTGGTAATGATCACTTCACTATTCCCACTTGGCTGCCCAATTTTCACTCTTCTAGGTTCAAGCGTTCGTTTCCAGTAACACTTTGAAATTTTAGGTTTCACTTTTTTTTCTGCTATATAGATAGATGTGTTTGAAACTCTAAATCAAGCACGGTTTTCGCTAGCTAATTGATAATTGACAAAATGAAGTAGTTCAAAGTTCTATCTCTATGGTTTGATTCCTTTTGAAGTAATCCATGCAGAGACTGGCGAAAAGCACTTTCATTTGAAAGGGGTTGCTAAGTTTCCAAAAAACATCTAGTTTTCTGAAATCTCAGCAAACATTTTTTCACCAAATCTTGATGATACTTGGTGGTATTGATCAGTTCACTAAGCCCACTTGGCTGCCCAATTTTCACTCTTCTAGGTTCAAGCGTTCGTTTCCAGTAACACTTGGAAATTTTAGGTTTCACTTTTTTTTCTGCTATATAGATAGATGTGTTTGAAACTCTAAATCAAGCCAGGTTTGTGCTAGCTCCTTGAAACTTGACAAAATGAAGTAGTTCTAAGTTCTATCTCTATGGTTTGTTTCCTCTTGAAGTACCCCATGCAGAGACTGGCGAAAAGCACTTTCATTTGAAAGGGGTTGCTAAGCTTCCAAAAAACTTCTAGTTTTCTGAAATCTCAGCAAACATTTTTTCACCAAATCTTGATGATACTTGGTGGTATTGATCAGTTCACTAAGCCCACTTGGCTGCCAAATTTTCACTCTTCTAGGTTCAAGCGTTCGTTTCCAGAAACACTTTGAATTTTTAGGTTTCACTCTGTTTTCTGCTATATAGATAGATGTGTTTGAAACTCTAAATCAAACACGGTTTGTGCTAGCTCCTTGAAACTTGACAAAATGAAGTAGTTCTAAGTTCTATCTCTATGGTTTGTTTCCTCTTGAAGGACCCCATGCAGAGACTGGCGAAAAGCACTTTCATTTGAAAGGGGTTGCCAAGCTTCCAAAAAACTACTAGTTTGCTGAAATATCAGCAAACATTTTTTCACCAAATATTGATGATACTTGGTGGTAATGATCAGTTCACTAAGCCCACTTGGCTGCCCAATTTTCACTCTTCTAGGTTCAAGCGTTCGTTTCCAGTAACACTTTGAAATTTTAGGTTTCACTTTTTTTTCTGCTATATAGATAGATGTGTTTGAAACTCTAAATCAAGCCAGGTTTGTGCAAGCTCCTTGAAACTTGACAAAATGAAGTAGTTCAAAGTTCTATCTCTATGGTTTGTTTCCTCTTGAAGTACCCCATGCAGAGACTGGCGAAAAGCACTTTCATTTGAAAGGGGTTGCTAAGCTTCCAAAAAACTTCTAGTTTTCTGAAATCTCAGCAAACATTTTTTCACCAAATCTTGATGATACTTGGTGGTATTGATCAGTTCACTAAGCCCACTTGGCTGCCCAATTTTCACTCTTCTAGGTTCAAACGTTCGTTTCCAGAAACACTTTGAATTTTTAGGTTTCACTCTGTTTTCTGCTATATAGATAGATGTGTTTGAAACTCTAAATCAAACACGGTTTGTGCTAGCTCCTTGAAACTTGACAAAATGAAGTAGTTCTAAGTTCTATCTCTATGGTTTGTTTCCTCTTGAAGGACCCCATGCAGAGACTGGCGAAAAGCACTTTCATTTGAAAGGGGTTGCCAAGCTTCCAAAAAACTACTAGTTTTCTGAAATCTCAGCAAACATTTTTTCACCAAATCTTGATGATACTTGGTGGTAATGATCAGTTCACTAAGCCCACTTGGCGGCCCAATTTTCACTCTTCTAGGTTCAACCGTTCGTTTCCAGTAACACTTTGAATTTTTAGGTTTCACTCTGTTTTCTGCTATATAGATAGATGTGTTTGAAACTCTAAATCAAACACGGTTTGTGCTTGCTCCTTGAAACTTGAACAAATGAAGTAGTTCTAAGTTCTATCTCTATGGTTTGTTTCCTCTTGAAGTACCCCATGCAGAGACTGGCGAAAAACACTTTCGTTTGAAAGGGCTTGCCAAGCTTCCAAAAAACTACTAGTTTGCTGAAATCTCAGCAAACATTTTTTCACCAAATCTTGATGATACTTCGTGGTAATGATCAGTTCACTAATCCCACTTGACTGCCCAATTTTCACTCTTCTAGGTTCAAGCGTTCGTTTCCAGTAACACTTTGTATTTTTAGGTTTCACTCTGTTTTCTGCTATATAGATAGATGTGTTTGAAACTCTAAATCAAACACGGTTTGTGCTAGCTCCTTGAAACTTGACAAAATGAAGTAGTTCTAAGTTCTATCTCTATGGTTTGTTTCCTCTTGAAGTACCCCATGCAGAGACTGGCGAAAAGCACTTTCATTTGAAAGGGGTTGCCAAGCTTCCAAAAAACTTCTAGTTTCTGAAATCTCAGCAAACATTTTTTTACCAAATCTTGACGATACTTGGTGGTAATGATCAGTTCACTAAGCCCACTTGGCTGAACAATTTTCACTCTTCTAGGTCCAAGCGTTCGTTTCCAGTAACACTTTGAATTTTTAGGTTTCACTCTGTTTTATGCTATATAGATAGATGTTTTTGAAACTCTAAATCAAACACGGTTTGTGCTTGCTACTTGAAACTTGACCAAATGAAGTAGTTCTAAGTTCTATCTTTATGGTTTGTTTCCTCTTGAAGTACCCCATGCAGAGTCTGGCGAAAAACACTTTGGTTTGAAAGGGGTTGCCAAGCTTCCAAAAAACTACTAGTTTGCTGAAATCTCATAAACATTTTTTCACCAAATCTTGATGATACTTGGTGGTATTGATCAGTTCACTAATCCCACTTGGCTGCCCAATTTTCACTTTTCTAGGTTCAAGCGTTTGTTTTCACTAACACTTTGAATTTTTAGGTTTCACTCTGTTTTCTGCTATATAGAGAGATGTGTTTGAAACTCTAAATCAAACACGGTTTGTGCTAGCTCCTTGAAACTTGATCAAATGAAGTAGTTCCAAGTTCTATCTCTATGGTTTGTTTCCTCTTGAAGTACCCCATGCAGAGACTGGCGAAAAACACTTTCGTTTAAAAGGGGTTGCCAAGCTTCCAAAAAACTACTAGTTTGCAGAAATCTCAGCAAACATTTTTTCACGAAATATGGATGATACTTGGTGGTAATGATCAGTTCACTAATCCCACTGCTGCCCAATTTTTATTCTTCTAGGTTAAAGGATTCGTTTCCAGTAACACTGTGAATTTTTATGTTTCACTCTGTTTTCTCCTACATAGATAGCTGTGTTTGGAATTCTAAATCAAAAACGGTTTGTGTTAGCTCCTTGAAATTTGAACAAATAAAGTAGTTCTAAGTTCTATCTCTTTTGTTTGTTTCCTCTTGAAGTACCCCATGCAGAGAGTGGCGAAAAACACTTTCGTTTGAAAGGGGTTGCCAAGCTTCCAAAAAACTACTAGTTTGCTGAAATCTCAGCAAACATTTTTTCACCAAATCTTGATGATACATGGTGGTTATGATCAGTTCACTAATCCCAATTGGCTTCCGAATTTTTATTCTTCTATGTTGAAGCATTCGTTTCCAGTAACAGTTTGAATTTTTAGGTTTCACTCTGTTTTCTCCTACATAGATAGCTGTGTTTGGAATTATAAATCAAACACGGCTTGTGCTAGCTCCTTGAAACTTGACCAAATGAAGTAGTTCTAAGTTCTATCTCTATGGTTTGTTTCCTCTTGAAGTACCCCATGCAGAGACTGGCATAAACACTTTCGTTTGAAAGGGGTTGCCAAGCTTCCAAAAAACTACTAGTTTGCTGAAATCTCAGCAAACATTTTTTCACCAAATCTTGATGATACTTGGTGGTAATGATCAGTTCACTAATCCCACTTGGCTGCCCAATTTTCACTCTTCTAGTTTCAAGCGTTCGTTTCCAGTAACACTTTGAAATTTTAGGTTTCACTTTTTTTCTGCTATATAGATAGATGTGTTTGAAACTCTAAATCAAGCCAGGTTTGTGCTAGCTCCATGAAACTTGACAAAATGAAGTAGTTCAAAATTCTATCTCTATGGTTTGTTTCCTCTTGAAGTACCCCATGCAGAGACTGGCGAAAAGCACTTTCATTTGAAAGGGGTTGCTAAGCTTCCAAAAAACTTCTAGTTTTCTGAAATCTCAGCAAACATTTTTTCACCAAATCTTGATGATACTTGGTGCTATTGATCAGTTCACTAAGCCCACTTGGCTGCCCAATTTTCACTCTTCTAGGTTCAAGCGTTCGTTTTCACAAACGCTTTGAATTTTAGGTTTCACTCTGTTTTCTGCTATATAGATAGATGTGTTTGAAACTCTAAATCAAACATGGTTTGTGCTAGCTCCTTGAACCTTGACCAAATGAAGTAGTTCTAAGTTTTAGCTCTATGGTTTGTTTCCTCTTGAAGTTCCCCATGCAGAGACTGGCGAAAAACACTTTCCTTTGAAAGGGGTTGCCAAGCTTCCAAAAAACTACTAGTTTGCAGAAATCTCAGCAAACATTTTTTCACCAAATCTTGATGATACTTGGTGGTATTGATCAGTTCCCTAAGCCCACTTGGCTGCCCAATTTTCACTCTTCTAGGTTCAAGCGTTCGTTTTCACTAACACTGTGAAATTTTAGGTTTCACTCTGTTTTCTGCTATATAGAGAGATGTGTTTGAAACTCTAAATCAAACACGGTTTGTGCTAGTAGCTCCTTGAAACTTGACCAAATGAAGTAGTTCTAAGTTCTATCTCTATGGTTTGTTTCCTCTTGAAGTACCCCATGCAGAGACTGGAGAAAAACACTTTCGATTGAAAGGGTTTGCCAAGCTTCCAAAAAACTACTAGTTTGCAGAAAACTCAGCAAATATTTTTTCACCAAATCTTGATGATACTTGGTGGTAATGATCAGTTCACTAATCCCAGTGCTGCCCAATTTTTATTCTTCTAGGTTAAAGGATTCGTTTCCAGTAACACTTTGAATTTTAGGTTTCACTCTGTTTTCTCCTACATAGATAGCTGTGTATGGAATTCTAAATCAAACACGGTTTGTGCTAGCTCTTTGAAACTTGACCAAATGAAGTAGTTCTACGTTCTATCTCTATGGTTTGTTTCCTCTTGAAGTACCCCATGCAGAGACTGGCGAAAAACACTTTCGTTTGAAAGGGGTTGCCAAGCTTCCAAAAAACTACTAGTTTGCTGAAATCTCAGCAAACATTTTTTCACCAAATCTTGATGATACTTGGTGGTAATGATCAGTTCACTAATCCCAATTGGCTGCCCAATTTTTATTCTTCTAGTTGAAGCATTCGTTTCCAGTAACAGTTTGAATTCTTAGGTTTCACTCTGTTTTCTCCTACATAGATAGCTGTGTTTGGAATTCTAAATCAAACACGGTTTGTGCTAGCTCCTTGAAACTTGACCAAATGAAGTAGTTCTAAGTTCTATCTCTATGGTTTGTTTCCTCTTTAAGTACCCCATGCAGAGACTGGCGAAAACCACTTTTGTTTGAAAGCGGTTGCCAAGCTTCCAAAAAACTACTAGTTTGCTAAATCTCAGCAAACATTTTTTCACCAAAAATTGATGATACTTTATGGTAATGATCAGTTCACTAAACCCACTTGGCTGCCCAATTTTCACTCTTCTAGGTTCAAGCGTTCGTTTCCAGTAACACTTTGAATTTTTAGGTTTCACTCTGTTTTCTGCTATATAGATAGATGTGTTTGAAACTCTAAATCAAACACGGTTTGTGCTAGCTTCTTGAAACTTGACAAAATGAAGTAGTTCTAAGTTCTATCTCTATGGTTTGTTTCCTCTTGAAGGACCCCATGCAGAGACTGGCGAAAAGCACTTTCATTTGAAAGGGGTTGCCAAGCTTCCAAAAAACTACTAGTTTGCTGAAATCTCAGCAAACATTTTTTCACCAAATCTTGATGATACTTGGTGGTAATGATCAGTTCACTAAGCCCACTTGGCTGCCCAATTTTCACTCTTCTAGGTTCAACCGTTCGTTTCCAGTAACACTTTGAATTTTTAGGTTTCACTCTGTTTTCTGCTATATAGATAGATGTGTTTGAAACTCTAAATCAAACACGGTTTGTGCTAGCTCCTTGAAACTTGACCTAATGAAGCAGTTCTAAGTTCTATCTCTATGGTTTGTATCCTTTTGAAGTACCCCATGCAGAGACTGGCGAAAAACACTTTCGTTTGAAAGGGGTTGCCAAGCTTCCAAAAAACTACTAGTTTGCTGAAATCTCAGCAAACATTTTTTTCACCAAATCTTGATGATACTTGGTGGTAATGATCAGTTCACTAATCCCACTTGGCTGCAAAATTTTTATTCTTCTAGGTTGAAGCGTTCGTTTCCAGTAACAGTTTGAATTTTTAGGTTTCACTCTGTTTTCTCCTACATAGATAGCTGTGTTTGGAATTCTAAATCAAACACGGTTTGTGCTAGCAGCTTGAAACTTGACCAAATGAAGTAGTTCTAAGTTCTATCTCTATGGTTTGTTTCCTCTTGAAGTACCCCATGCAGAGACTGGCGAAAAACACTTCTGTTTGAAAGGGGTTGCCAAGCTTCCAAAAAACTACTAGTTTTCTGAAATCTCAGCAAACATTTTTTCACCAAATCTTGATGATACTTGGTGGTAATGATCAGTTCACTAATCCCAATTGGCTGCCCAATTTTTATTCTTCTAGGTTGAAGCATTCGTTTCCAGTAACAGTTTGAATTTTTAGGTTTCACTCTGTTTTCTCCTACATAGATAGCTGTGTTTGGAATTCTAAATCAAACACGGTTTGTGCTAGCTCCTTGAAACTGGACCAAATGAAGTAGTTCTAAGTTCTATCTCTATGGTTTGTTTCCTCTTGAAGTACCCCATGCAGAGACTGGCGAAAAACACTTTCGTTTGAAAGGGGTTGCCAAGCTTTTAAAAAACTACTAGTTTGCTGAAATCTCAGCAAACATTTTTTCACCAAATCTTGATGATACTTGGTGGTAATGATCAGTTCACTAATCCCACTTGGCTGCCCAATTTTCACTCTTCTAGGTTCAAGCGTTCGTTTCCAGTAACACTTTGAAATTTTAGGTTTCACTTTTTTTTCTGCTATATAGATAGATGTGTTTGAAACTCTAAATCAAGCCAGGTTTGTGCTAGCTCCTTGAAACTTGACAAAATGAAGTAGTTCAAAGTTCTATCTCTATGGTTTGTTTCCTCTTGAAGTACCCCATGCAGAGACTGGCGAAAAGCACTTTCATTTGAAAGGGGTTGCTAAGCTTCCAAACAACTTCTAGTTTTCAGAAATCTCAGCAAACATTTTTTCACCAAATCTTGATGATACTTGTTGGTATTGATCAGTTCACTAAGCCCACTTGGCTGCCCAATTTTCACTCTTCTAGGTTCAAGCGTTCGTTTTCACTAACACTTTGAATTTTTAGGTTTCACTCTGTTTTCTGCTATATAGATAGATGTGTTTGAAACTCTAAATCAAACATGGTTTGTGCTAGCTCCTTGAAACTTGACCAAATGAAGTAGGTCTAAGTTTTATCTCTATGGTTTGTTTCCTCTTGAAGTACCCCATGCAGAGACTGGCGAAAAACACTTTCGTTTGAAAGGGGTTGCCAAGCTTCCAAAAAACTACTAGTTTGCAGAAATCTCAGCAAACATTTTTTCACCAAATCTTGATCATACTTGGTGGTAATGATCAGTTCACTAATGCCACTGGGCTGCCCAATTTTTATTCTTCTAGGTTGAAGCGTTCGTTTCCAGTAACATTTTTAATTTTTAGGTTTCACTCTGTTTTCTCCTACATAGATAGCTGTGTTTGGAATTCTAAATCAAACACTGTTTGTGCTAGCAGCTTGAACCTTGATAAAATGAAGTAGTTCTAAGTTTTATCTCTATGGTTTGTTTCCTCTTGAAGTACCCCATGCAGAGACTGGCGAAAAATACTTTCGTTTGAAAGGGGTTGCCAAGCTTCCAAAAAACTACAAGTTTGCTGAAATCTCAGCAAACATTTTTTCACCAAATCTTCATGATACTTGGTGGTATTGATCAGTTCACTAAGCCCACTTGGCTGCCCAATTTTCACTCTTCTAGGTTCAAGCGTTCGTTTTCACTAACACTTTGAAATTTTAGGTTTCACTCTGTTTTCTGCTATATAGAGAGATGTGTTTGAAACTCTAAATCAAACACGGTTTGTACTAGCACCTTGAAACTTGACCAAATGAAGTAGTTCTAAGTTCTATCTCTATGGTTTGTTTCCTCTTGAAGTACCCCATGCAGAGACTGGCGAAAAACACTTTCGTTTGAAAGGGTTTGCCAAGCTTCCAAAAAACTACTAGTTTGCAGAAAACTCAGCAAATATTTTTTCACCAAATCTTGATGATACTTGGTGGTAATGATCAGTTCACTAATCCCAGTGCTGCCCAATTTTTATTCTTCTAGGTTAAAGGATTCGTTTCCAGTAACACTTTGAATTTTTAGGTTTCACTCTGTTTTCTCCTACATAGATAGCTGTGTTTGGAATTCTAAATCAAACACGGTTTGTGCTAGCTCTTTGAAACTTGACCAAATGAAGTAGTTCTAAGTTCTATCTCTATGGTTTGTTTCCTCTTGAAGTACCCCATGCAGAGACTGGCGAAAAACACTTTCGTTTGAAACGGGTTGCCAAGCTTCCAAAAAACTACTAGTTTGCTGAAATCTCGGCAAACATTTTTTCACCAAACCTTGATGATACTTGGTGGTAATGATCAGTTCACTAATCCCAATTGGCTGCCCAATTTTTATTCTTCTAGGTTGAAGCATTCGTTTCCAGTAACAGTTTGAATTTTTAGGTTTCACTCTGTTTTCTCCTACATAGATAGCTGTGTTTGGAATTCTAAATCAAACACGGTTTGTGCTAGCTCCTTAAAACTTGACAAAATGAAGTAGTTCAAAGTTCTATCTCTATGGTTTGTTTCCTCTTGAAGTACCCCATGCAGAGACTGGCGAAAAACATTTTCGTTTGAAAGGGGTTGCCAAGCTTAAAAAACTACTAGTTTGCTGAAATCTCAGCAAACATTTTTTCACCAAATCTTGATGATACTTGGTGGTAATGATCAGTTCACTAATCCCACTTGGCTGCCCAATTTTATTCTTCTAGGTTGAAGCATTCCGTTTCCAGTAACAGTTTGAATTTTTAGGTTTCACTCTGTTTTCTCCTACATAGATAGCTGTGTTTGGAATTCTAAATCAAACACGGTTTGTGCTAGCTCCTTGAAACTTGACCAAATGAAGTAGTTCTAAGTTCTATCTCTATGGTTTGTTTCCTCTTTAAGTACCCCATGCAGAGACTGGCGAAAAACACTTTTGTTTGAAAGGGGTTGCCAAGCTTCCAAAATCTACTAGTTTGCTGAAATCTCAGCAAACATTTTTTCACCAAAACCTGGTGATACTTGGTGGTAATGATCAGTTCACTAATCCCACTTGGCTGCCCAATTTTCACTCTTCTAGGTTCAAGCGTTCGTTTCCAGTAACACTTTGAATTTTTAGGTTTCACTCTGTTTTCTGCTATATAGATAGATGTGTTTGAAACTCTAAATCAAAGACGGTTTGTGCTAGCTCCTTGAAACTTGACAAAATGAAGTAGTTCTAAGTTCTATCTCTATGGTTTGTTTCCTCTTGAAGGACCCCATGCAGAGACTGGCGAAAAGCACTTTCATTTGAAAGGGGTTGCCAAGCTTCCAAAAAACTACTAATTTTCTGAAATCTCAGCAAACATTTTTTCTCAAAACTTGATGATACTTGGTGGTAATGATCAGTTCACTAAGTCCACTTGGCTGCCCAATTTTCACTCTTCTAGGTTCAAGCGTTCGTTTCCAGTAACACTTTGAATTTTTAGGTTTCACTCTGTTTTCTGCTATATAGATAGATGTGTTTGAAACTCTAAATCAAACACGGTTTGTGCTAGCTCCTTGAAACTTGACTTATGAAGCAGGTCTAAGTTCTATCTCTATGGTTTGTATCCTTTTGAAGTACCCCATGCAGAGACTGGCGAAAAACACTTTCGTTTGAGAGTGGTTGCCAAGCTTCCAAAAAACTACTAGTTTGCTGAAATCTCAGCAAACATTTTTTCACCAAATCTTGATGATACTTGGTGGTAATGATCAGTTCACTAATCCCACTTGGCTGCCCAATTTTCACTCTTCTAGGTTCAAGCGTTCGTTTTCACTAACACTTTGAATTTTTAGGTTTCACTCTGTTTTCTCCTACATAGATAGCTGTGTTTGGAATTCTAAATCAAACACGGTTTGTGCTGGCTCCTTGAAACTTGACCAAATGAAGTAGTTCTAAGTTCTATCTCTATGGTTTGTTTCCTCTTGAAGGACCCCATGCAGAGACTGGCGAAAAGCACTTTCATTTGAAAGGGGTTGCCAAGCTTCCAAAAAACTACTAGTTTTCTGAAATCTCAGCAAACATTTTTTCACCAAAACTTGATGATACTTGGTGGTAATGATCAGTTCACTAAGCCCACTTGGCTGCCCAATTTTCACTCTTCTAGGTTCAAGCGTTCGTTTCCAGTAACACTTTGAATTTTTAGGTTTCACACTGTTTTCTGCTATATAGATAGATGTGTTTGAAACTCTAAATCAAACACGGTTTGTGCTAGCTCCTTGAAACTTGACAAAATGAAGTAGTTCTAAGTTCTATCTCTATGGTTTGTTTCCTCTTGAAGTACCCCATGCAGAGACTGGCGAAAAGCACTTTCATTTGAAAGGGGTTGCCAAGCTTCCAAAAAACTTCTAGTTTTCTGAAATCTCAGCAAACATTTTTTCACCAAATCTTGATGATACTTGGTGTTAATGATCAGTTCACTAATCCCACTTGGCTGCCCAATTTTCACTCTTCTAGGTTCAAGCGTTCGTTTTCACTAACACTTTGAATTTTTAGGTTTCACTCTGTTTTCTCCTACATAGATAGCTGTGTTTGGAATTCTAAATCAAACACGGTTTGTGCTGGCTCCTTGAAACTTGACCAAATGAAGTAGTTCTAAGTTCTATCTCTATGGTTTGTTTCCTCTTGAAGTACCCCATGCAGAGACTGGCGAAAAACACTTTTGTTTGAAAGGGGTTGCCAAGCTTGCAAAAAACTACTAGTTTGCTGAAATCTCAGCAAACATTTTTTCACCAAATCTTGATGATACTTCGTGGTAATGATCAGTACACTAATCCCACTGGACTGCCCAATTTTCACTCTTCTAGGTTCAACCGTTCGTTTCCAGTAACACTTTGAATTTTTAGGTTTCACTCTGTTTTCTGCTATATAGATAGATGTGTTTGAAACTCTAAATCAAAGACGGTTTGTGCTAGCTCCTTGACACTTGACAAAATGAAGTAGTTCTAAGTTCTATCTCTATGGTTTGTTTCCTCTTGAAGTACCCCATGCAGAGACTGGCGAAAAGCACTTTCATTTGAAAGGGGTTGCCAAGCTTACAAAAAAATTCTAGTTTTCTGAAATCTCAGCAAACATTTTTTCACCAAATCTTGATGATACTTGGTGGTAATGATCAGTTCAATAAGCCCACTTGGCTGCCCAATTTTCACTCTTCTAGGTTCAAGCGTTCGTTTCCAGTAACACTTTGAATTTTTAGGTTTCACTCTGTTTTCTGCTATATAGATAGATGTGTTTGAAACTCTAAATCAAACACGGTTTGTGCTAGCTCCTTGGAACTTGACCTAATGAAGTAGTTCTAAGTTCTATCTCTATAGTTTGTTTCCTCTTGAACTACCCCATGCAGAGACTGGCATAAAACACTTTCGTTTGAAAGGGGTTGCCAAGCTTCCAAAAAACTACTAGTTTGCTGAAATCTCAGCAAACATTTTTTCACCAAATCTTGATGATACTTGGTGGTAATGATCAGTTCACTAATCCCACTTGGCTTCCCAATTTTTTTCTTCTAGGTTGAAGCGTTCGTTTCCAGTAACAGTTTGAATTTTTAGGTTTCACTCTGTTTTCTCCTACATTGATAGCTGTGTTTGGAATTCTAAATCAAACACGGTTTGTGCTAGCTCCTTGAAACTTGACCAAATGAAGTAGTTCTAAGTTCTATCTCTATGGTTTGTTTCCTCTTTAAGTACCCCATGCAGAGACTGGCGAAAAACACTTTTGTTTGAAAGGGGTTGCCAAGCTTCCAAAATCTACTAGTTTGCTGAAATCTCAGCAAACATTTTTTCACCAAAACTTGGTGATACTTGGTGGTAATGATCAGTTCACTAATCCCACTTGGCTGCCCAATTTTCACTCTTCTAGGTTCAAGCGTTCGTTTCCAGTAACACTTTGAATTTTTAGGTTTCACTCTGTTTTCTGCTATATAGATAGATGTGTTTGAAACTCTAAATCAAAGACGGTTTGTGCTAGCTCCTTGAAACTTGACAAAATGAAGTAGTTCTAAGTTCTATCTCTATGGTTTGTTTCCTCTTGAAGGACCCCATGCAGAGACTGGCGAAAAGCACTTTCATTTGAAAGGGGTTGCCAAGCTTCCAAAAAACTACTAGTTTTCTGAAATCTCAGCAAACATTTTTTCACCAAAACTTGATGATACTTGGTGGTAATGATCAGTTCACTAAGCCCACTTGGCTGCCCAATTTTCACTCTTCTAGGCTCAAGCGTTCGTTTCCAGTAACACTTTGAATTTTTAGGTTTCACTCTGTTTTATGCTATATAGATAGATGTGTTTGAAACTCTAAATCAAACACGGTTTGTGCTAGCTCCTTGAAACTTGACCTAATGAAGCAGTTCTAAGTTCTATCTCTATGGTTTGTATCCTTTTGAAGTACCCCATGCAGAGACTGGCGAAAAACACTTTGGTTTGAAAGTGGTTGCCAAGCTTCCAAAAAACTACAATTTGCTGAAATCTCAGCAAACATTTTTTCACCAAATCTTGATGATACTTGGTGGTAATGATCAGTTCACTAATCCCACTTGGCTGCCCAATTTTTATTCTTCTAGGTTGAAGCGTTCGTTTCCAGTAACAGTTTGAATTTTTAGGTTTCACTCTGTTTTCTCCTACATAGATAGCTGTGTTTGGAATTCTAAATCAAACACGGTTTGTGCTGGCTCCTTAAAACTTGACCAAATGAAGTAGTTCTAAGTTCTATCTCTATGGTTTGTTTCCTCTTGAACTACCCCATGCAGAGACTGGGGAAAAACACTTTCGTTTGAAAGGGGTTGCCAAGCTTCCAAAAAACTACTAGTTTGCTGAAATCTCAGCAAACATTTTTTCACCAAATCTTGATGATACTTGGTGGTAATGATCAGTTCACTAATCCCACTTGGCTGCCCAATTTTCACTCTTCTAGGTTCAAGCGTTCGTTTTCACTAAAACTTTGAATTTTTAGTTTTCACTCTGTTTTCTGATATATAGAGAGATTTGCTTGAAACTCTAAATTAAACACGGTTTGTGCTAGCTCCTTGAAACTTGACCAAATGAAGTAGTTCTAAGTTCTATCTCTATGGTTTGTTTCCTCTTGAAGTACAGCATGCAGAGAATGGCGAAAAGCACTTTCATTTGAAAGGGGTTGCCAAGCTTCCAAAAAACTTCTAGTTTTCTGAAATCTCAGCAAACATTTTTTTACCAAATCTTGACGATACTTGGTGGTAATGATCAGTTCACTAAGCCCACTTGGCTGAACAATTTTCACTCTTCTAGGTCCAAGCGTTCGTTTCCAGTAACACTTTGAATTTTTAGGTTTCACTCTGTTTTCTCCTATATAGATAGATGTTTTTGAAACTCTAAATCAAACACGGTTTGTGCTTGCTCCTTGAAACTTGACCAAATGAAGTAGTTCTAAGTTCTATCTTTATGGTTTGTTTCCTCTTGAAGTACCCCATGCAGAGTCTGGCGAAAAACACTTTGGTTTGAAAGGGGTTGCCAAGCTTCCAAAAAACTACTAGTTTGCTGAAATCTCATAAACATTTTTTCACCAAATCTTGATGATACTTGGTGGTATTGATCAGTTCACTAATCCCACTTGGCTGCCCAATTTTCACTTTTCTAGGTTCAAGCGTTTGTTTTCACTAACACTTTGAATTTTTAGGTTTCACTCTGTTTTCTGCTATATAGAGAGATGTGTTTGAAACTCTAAATCAAACACGGTTTGTGCTAGCTCATTGAAACTTGATCAAATGAAGTAGTTCTAAGTTCTATCTCTACGGTTTGTTTCCTCTTGAAGTACCCCATGCAGAGACTGGCGAAAAACACTTTCGTTTGAAAGGGGTTGCCAAGCTTCCAAAAAACTACTAGTTTGCAGAAATCTCAGCAAACATTTTTTCACCAAATATGGATGATACTTGGTGGTAATGATCAGTTCACTAATCCCACTGCTGCCCAATTTTTATTCTTCTAGGTTAAAGGATTCGTTTCCAGTAACACTTTGAATTTTTAGGTTTCACTCTGTTTTCTCCTACATAGATAGCTGTGTTTGGAATTCTAAATCAAAAACGGTTTGTGTTAGCTCCTTGAAATTTGAACAAATAAAGTAGTTCTAAGTTCTATCTCTTTTGTTTGTTTCCTCTTGAAGTACCCCATGCAGAGAGTGGCGAAAAACACTTTCGTTTGAAAGGGGTTGCCAAGCTTCCAAAAAACTACTAGGTTGCTGAAATCTCAGCAAACATTTTTTCACCAAATCTTGATGATACATGGTGGTTATGATCAGTTCACTAATCCCAATTGGCTTCCCAATTTTTATTCTTCTATGTTGAAGCATTCGTTTCCAGTAACAGTTTGAATTTTTAGGTTTCACTCTGTTTTCTCCTACATAGATAGCTGTGTTTGGAATTCTAAATCAAACACGGTTTGTGCTAGCTCCTTGAAACTTGACCAAATGAAGTAGTTCTAAGTTCTATCTCTATGGTTTGTTTCCTCTTGAAGTACCCCATGCAGAGACTGGCATAAAACACTTTCGTTTGAAAGGGGTTGCCAAGCTTTTAAAAAACTACTAGTTTGCTGAAATCTCAGCAAACATTTTTTCACCAAATCTTGATGATACTTGGTGGTAATGATCAGTTCACTAATCCCACTTGGCTGCCCAATTTTCACTCTTCTAGGTTCAAGCGTTCGTTTCCAGTAACACTTTGAAATTTTAGGTTTCACTTTTTTTTCTGCTATATAGATAGATGTGTTTGAAACTCTAAATCAAGCCAGGTTTGTGCTAGCTCCTTGAAACTTGACAAAAAGAAGTAGTTCAAAATTCTATCTCTATGGTTTGTTTCCTCTTGAAGTACCCCATGCAGAGACTGGCGAAAAGCACTTTCATTTGAAAGGGGTTGCTAAGCTTCCAAAAAACTTCTAGTTTTCTTAAATCTCAGCAAACATTTTTTCACCAAATCTTGATGATACTTGGTGGTATTGATCAGTTCACTAAGCCCACTTGGCTGCCCAATTTTCACTCTTCTAGGTTCAAGCGTTCGTTTTCACAAACGCTTTGAATTTTTAGGTTTCACTCTGTTTTCTGCTATATAGATAGATGTGTTTGAAACTCTAAATCAAACATGGTTTGTGCTAGCTCCTTGAACCTTGACCAAATGAAGTAGTTCTAAGTTTTAGCTCTATGGTTTGTTTCCTCTTGAAGTACCCTATGCAGAGACTGGCGAAAAACACTTTCCTTTGAAAGGGGTTGCCAAGCTCCAAAAAACTACTAGTTTGCAGAAATCTCAGCAAACATTTTTTCACCAAAACTTGATGATACTTGGTGGTATTGATCAGTTCACTAAGCCCACTTGGCTGCCCAATTTTCACTCTTCTAGGTTCAAGCGTTCGTTTTCACTAACACTGTGAAATTTTAGGTTTCACTCTGTTTTCTGCTATATAGAGAGATGTGTTTGAAACTCTAAATCAAAGACGGTTTGTGCTAGCTCCTTGACACTTGACAAAATGAAGTAGTTCTAAGTTCTATCTCTATGGTTTGTTTCCTCTTGAAGTACCCCATGCAGAGACTGGCGAAAAGCACTTTCATTTGAAAGGGGTTGCCAAGCTTACAAAAAAATTCTAGTTTTCTGAAATCTCAGCAAACATTTTTTCACCAAATCTTGATGATACTTGGTGGTAATGATCAGTTCAATAAGCCCACTTGGCTGCCCAATTTTCACTCTTCTAGGTTCAAGCGTTCGTTTCCAGTAACACTTTGAATTTTTAGGTTTCACTCTGTTTTCTGCTATATAGATAGATGTGTTTGAAACTCTAAATCAAACACGGTTTGTGCTAGCTCCTTGGAACTTGACCTAATGAAGTAGTTCTAAGTTCTATCTCTATAGTTTGTTTCCTCTTGAACTACCCCATGCAGAGACTGGCATAAAACACTTTCGTTTGAAAGGGGTTGCCAAGCTTCCAAAAAACTACTAGTTTGCTGAAATCTCAGCAAACATTTTTTCACCAAATCTTGATGATACTTGGTGGTAATGATCAGTTCACTAATCCCACTTGGCTGCCCAATTTTTTTCTTCTAGGTTGAAGCGTTCGTTTCCAGTAACAGTTTGAATTTTTAGGTTTCACTCTGTTTTCTCCTACATAGATAGCTGTGTTTGGAATTCTAAATCAAACACGGTTTGTGCTAGCTCCTTGAAACTGGACCAAATGAAGTAGTTCTAAGTTCTATCTCTATGGTTTGTTTCCTCTTGAAGTACCCCATGCAGAGACTGGCGAAAAACACTTTCGTTTGAAAGGGGTTGCCAAGCTTTTAAAAAACTTCTAGTTTGCTGAAATCTCAGCAAACATTTTTTCACCAAATCTTGATGATACTTGGTGGTAATGATCAGTTCACTAATCCCACTTGGCTGCCCAATTTTCACTCTTCTAGGTTCAAGCGTTCGTTTCCAGTAACACTTTGAAATTTTAGGTTTCACTTTTTTTTCTGCTATATAGATAGATGTGTTTGAAACTCTAAATCAAGCCAGGTTTGTGCTAGCTCCTTGAAACTTGACAAAATGAAGTAGTTCAAAGTTCTATCTCTATGGTTTGTTTCCTCTTGAAGTACTCCATGCAGAGACTGGCGAAAAGCACTTTCATTTGAAAGGGGTTGCTAAGCTTCCAAAAAACTTCTAGTTTTCTGAAATCTCAGCAAACATTTTTTCACCAAATCTTGATGATACTTGGTGGTATTGATCAGTTCACTAAGCCCACTTGGCTGCCCAATTTTCACTCTTCTAGGTTCAAGCGTTCGTTTTCACTAACACTTTGAATTTTTAGGTTTCACTCTGTTTTCTGCTATATAGATAGATGTGTTTGAAACTCTAAATCAAACATGGTTTGTGCTAGCTCCTTGAAACTTGACCAAATGAAGTAGTTCTAAGTTTTATCTCTATGGTTTGTTTCCTCTTGAAGTACCCCATGCAGAGACTGGCGAAAAACACTTTCGTTTGAAAGGGGTTGCCAAGCTTCCAAAAAACTACTAGTTTGCAGAAATCTCAGCAAACATTTTTTCACCAAATCTTGATCATACTTGGTGGTAATGATCAGTTCACTAATCCCACTGGGCTGCCCAATTTTTATTCTTCTAGGTTGAAGCGTTCGTTTCCAGTAACATTTTGAATTTTTAGGTTTCACTCTGTTTTCTCCTACATAGATAGCTGTGTTTGGAATTCTAAATCAAACACTGTTTGTGCTAGCAGCTTGAACCTTGATAAAATGAAGTAGTTCTAAGTTTTATCTCTATGGTTTGTTTCCTCTTGAAGTACCCCATGCAGAGACTGGCGAAAAATACTTTCGTTTGAAAGGGGTTGCCAAGCTTCCAAAAAACTACAAGTTTGCTGAAATCTCAGCAAACATTTTTTCACCAAATCTTCATGATACTTGGTGGTATTGATCAGTTCACTAAGCCCACTTGGCTGCCCAATTTTCACTCTTCTAGGTTCAAGCGTTCGTTTTCACTAACACTTTGAAATTTTACTTTTCACTCTGTTTTCTGCTATATAGAGAGATGTGTTTGAAACTCTAAATCAAACACGGTTTGTGCTAGCTCCTTGAAACTTGACCAAATGAAGTAGTTCTAAGTTCTATCTCTATGGTTTGTTTCCTCTTGAAGTACCCCATGCAGAGACTGGCGAAAAACACTTTCGTTTGAAAGGGTTTGCCAAGCTTCCAAAAAACTACTAGTTTGCAGAAAACTCAGCAAACATTTTTTCACCAAATCTTGATGATACTTGGTGGTAATGATCAGTTCACTAATCCCAGTGCTGCCCATTTTTTATTCTCTAGGTTAAAGGATTCGTTTCCAGGAACAGTTTGAATTTTTAGGTTTCACTCTGTTTTCTCCTACATGGATAGCTGTGTTTGGAATTCTAAATCAAACACGGTTTGTGCTAGCTCTTTGAAACTTGACCAAATGAAGTAGTTCTATGTTCTATCTCTATGGTTTGTTTCCTCTTGAAGTACCCCATGCAGAGACTGGCGAAAAACACTTTCGTTTGAAACGGGTTGCCAAGCTTCCAAAAAACTACTAGTTTGCTGAAATCTCGGCAAACATTTTTTCACCAAACCTTGATGATACTTGGTGGTAATGATCAGTTCACTAATCCCAATTGGCTGCCCAATTTTTATTCTTCTAGGTTGAAGCATTCGTTTCCAGTAACAGTTTGAATTTTTAGGTTTCACTCTGTTTTCTCCTACATAGATAGCTGTGTTTGGAATTCTAAATCAAACACGGTTTGTGCTAGCTCCTTAAAACTTGACAAAATGAAGTAGTTCAAAGTTCTATCTCTATGGTTTGTTTCCTCTTGAAGTACCCCATGCAGAGACTGGCGAGAAACATTTTCGTTTGAAAGGGGTTGCCAAGCTTCCAAAAAACTACTAGTTTGCTGAAATCTCAGCAAACATTTTTTCACCAAATCTTGATGATACTTGGTGGTAATGATCAGTTCACTAATCCCACTTGGCTGCCCAATTTTATTCTTCTAGGTTGAAGCATTCGTTTCCATTAACAGTTTGAATTTTTAGGTTTCACTCTGTTTTCTCCTACATAGATAGCTGTGTTTGGAATTCTAAATCAAACACGGTTTGTGCTAGCTCCTTGAAACTTGACCAAATGAAGTAGTTCTAAGTTCTATCTCTATAATTTGTTTCCTCTTTAAGTACCCCATGCAGAGACTGGCGAAAAACACTTTTGTTTGAAAGGGGTTGCCAAGCTTCCAAAATCTACTAGTTTGCTGAAATCTCAGCAAACATTTTTTCACCAAAACTTGGTGATACTTGGTGGTAATGATCAGTTCACTAATCCCACTTGGCTGCCCAATTTTCACTCTTCTAGGTTCAAGCGTTCGTTTCCAGTAACACTTTGAATTTTTAGGTTTCACTCTGTTTTCTGCTATATAGATAGATGTGTTTGAAACTCTAAATCAAAGACGGTTTGTTCTAGCTCCTTGAAACTTGACAAAATGAAGTAGTTCTAAGTTCTATCTCTATGGTTTGTTTCCTCTTGAAGGACCCCATGCAGAGACTGGCGAAAAGCACTTTCATTTGAAAGGGGTTGCCAAGCTTCCAAAAAACTACTAGTTTTCTGAAATCTCAGCAAACATTTTTTCACCAAAACTTGATGATACTTGGTGGTAATGATCAGTTCACTAAGCCCACTTGGCTGCCCAATTTTCACTCTTCTAGGTTCAAGCGTTCGTTTCCAGTAACACTTTGAATTTTTAGGTTTCACTCTGTTTTCTGCTATATAGATAGATGTGTTTGAAACTCTAAATCAAACACGGTTTTTGCTAGCAGAATGAAACTTGACCTAATGAAGCAGTTCTAAGTTCTATCTCTATGGTTTGTATCCTTTTGAAGTACCCCATGCAGAGACTGGCGAAAAACACTTTCGTTTGAAAGTGGTTGCCAAGCTTCCAAAAAACTACTAGTTTGCTGAAATCTCAGCAAACATTTTTTTCACCAAATCTTGATGATACTTGGTGGTAATGATCAGTTCACTAATCCCACTTGGCTGCCCAATTTTTATTCTTCTAGGATGAAGCGTTCGTTTCCAGTAACAGTTTGAATTTTTAGGTTTCACTCTGTTTTCTCCTACATAGATAGCTGTGTTTGGAATTCTAAATCAAACACGGTTTGTGCTGGCTCCTTAAAACTTGACCAAATGAAGTAGTTCTAAGTTCTATCTCTATGGTTTGTTTCCTCTTGTACTACCCCATGCAGAGACTGGGGAAAAACACTTTCGTTTGAAAGGGGTTGCCAAGCTTCCAAAAAACTACTAGTTTTCTGAAATCTCAGCAAACATTTTTTCACCAAAACTTGATGATACTTGGTGGTAATGATCAGTTCACTAAGCCCACTTGGCTGCCCAATTTTCACTCTTCTAGGTTCAAGCGTTCGTTTCCAGTAACACTTTGAATTTTTAGGTTTCACTCTGTTTTCTGCTATATAGATAGATGTGTTTGAAACTCTAAATCAAACACGGTTTGTGCTAGCTCCTTGAAACTTGACCTAATGAAGCAGGTCTAAGTTCTATCTCTATGGTTTGTATCCTTTTGAAGTACCCCATGCAGAGACTGGCGAAAAACACTTTCGTTTGAGAGTGGTTGCCAAGCTTCCAAAAAACTACTAGTTTGCTGAAATCTCAGCAAACATTTTTTCACCAAATCTTGATGATACTTGGTGGTAATGATCAGTTCACTAATCCCACTTGGCTGCCCAATTTTTATTCTTCTAGGTTGAAGCGTTCGTTTCCAGTAACAGTTTGAATTTTTAGGTTTCACTCTGTTTTCTCCTACATAGATAGCTGTGTTTGGAATTCTAAATCAAACACTGTTTGTGCTAGCAGCTTGAACCTTGATAAAATGAAGTAGTTCCTAGTTTTATCTCTATGGTTTGTTTCCTCTTGAAGTACCCCATGCAGAGACTGGCGAAAAACACTTTTGTTTGAAAGGGGTTGCCAAGCTTCCAAAAAACTACTAGTTTGCTGAAATCTCAGCAAACATTTTTTCACCAAATCTTGATGATACTTCGTGGTAATGATCAGTTCACTAATCCCACAGGACTGCCCAATTTTCACTCTTCTAGGTTCAAGCGTTCGTTTCCAGTAACACTTTGAATTTTTAGGTTTCACTTTGTTTTCTGCTATATAGATAGATGTGTTTGAAACTCTAAATCAAACACGGTTTGTGCTAGCTCCTTGAAACTTGACAAAATGAAGTAGTTCTAAGTTCTATCTCTATGGTTTGTTTCCTCTTGAAGTACCCCATGCAGAGACTGGCGAAAAGCACTTTCATTTGAAAGGGGTTGCCAAGCTTCCAAAAAACTTCTAGTTTTCTGAAATCTCAGCAAACATTTTTTCACCAAATCTTGATGATACTTGGTGGTAATGATCAGTTCACTAATCCCACTTGGCTGCCCAATTTTCACTCTTCTAGGTTCAAGCGTTCGTTTTCACTAACACTTTGAATTTTTAGGTTTCACTCTGTTTTCTCCTACATAGATAGCTGTGTTTGGAATTCTAAATCAAACACGGTTTGTGCTGGCTCCTTGAAACTTGACCAAATGAAGTAGTTCTAAGTTCTATCTCTATGGTTTGTTTCCTCTTGAAGTACCCCATGCAGAGACTGGCGAAAAACACTTTTGTTTGAAAGGGGTTGCCAAGCTTCCAAAAAACTACTAGTTTGCTGAAATCTCAGCAAACATTTTTTCACCAAATCTTGATGATACTTCGTGGTAATGATCAGTACACTAATCCCACTGGACTGCCCAATTTTCACTCTTCTAGGTTCAACCGTTCGTTTCCAGTAACACTTTGAATTTTTAGGTTTCACTCTGTTTTCTGCTATATAGATAGATGTGTTTGAAACTCTAAATCAAAGACGGTTTGTGCTAGCTTTTTGACACTTGACAAAATGAAGTAGTTCTAAGTTCTATCTCTATGGTTTGTTTCCTCTTGAAGTACCCCATGCAGAGACTGGCGAAAAGCACTTTCATTTGAAAGGGGTTGCCAAGCTTACAAAAAAATTCTAGTTTTCTGAAATCTCAGCAAACATTTTTTCACCAAATCTTGATGATACTTGGTGGTAATGATCAGTTCAATAAGCCCACTTGGCTGCCCAATTTTCACTCTTCTAGGTTCAAGCGTTCGTTTCCAGTAACACTTTGAATTTTTAGGTTTCACTCTGTTTTCTGCTATATGGATAGATGTGTTTGAAACTCTAAATCAAACACGGTTTGTGCTAGCTCCTTGGAACTTGACCTAATGAAGTAGTTCTAAGTTCTATCTCTATAGTTTGTTTCCTCTTGAACTACCCCATGCAGAGACTGGCATAAAACACTTTCGTTTGAAAGGGGTTGCCAAGCTTCCAAAAAACTACTAATTTGCTGAAATCTCAGCAAACATTTTTTCACCAAATCTTGATGATACTTGGTGGTAATGATCAGTTCACTAATCCCACTTGGCTGCCCAATTTTATTCTTCTAGTTTGAAGCGTTCGTTTCCAGTAACAGTTTGAATTTTTAGGTTTCACTCTGTTTTCTCCTACATAGATAGCTGTGTTTGGAATTCTAAATCAAACACGGTTTGTGCTAGCTCCTTGAAACTTGACCAAATGAAGTAGTTCTAAGTTCTATCTCTATGGTTTGTTTCCTCTTTAAGTACCCCATGCAGAGACTGGCGAAAAACACTTTTGTTTGAAAGGGGTTGCCAAGCTTCCAAAATCTACTAGTTTGCTGAAATCTCAGCAAACATTTTTTCACCAAATCTTGATGATACTTGGTGGTAATGATCAGTTCACTAATCCCACTTGGCTGCCCAATTTTCACTCTTCTAGGTTCAAGCGTTCGTTTTCACTAACACTTTGAATTTTTAGGTTTCACTCTGTTTTCTCCTACATAGATAGCTGTGTTTGGAATTCTAAATCAAACACGGTTTGTGCTGGCTCCTTGAAACTTGACCAAATGAAGTAGTTCTAAGTTCTATCTCTATGGTTTGTTTCCTCTTGAAGTACCCCATGCAGAGACTGGCGAAAAACACTTTTGTTTGAAAGGGGTTGCCAAGCTTCCAAAAAACTACTAGTTTGCTGAAATCTCAGCAAACATTTTTTCACCAAATCTTGATGATACTTCGTGGTAATGATCAGTACACTAATCCCACTGGACTGCCCAATTTTCACTCTTCTAGGTTCAACCGTTCGTTTCCAGTAACACTTTGAATTTTTAGGTTTCACTCTGTTTTCTGCTATATAGATAGATGTGTTTGAAACTCTAAATCAAAGACGGTTTGTGCTAGCTTTTTGACACTTGACAAAATGAAGTAGTTCTAAGTTCTATCTCTATGGTTTGTTTCCTCTTGAAGTACCCCATGCAGAGACTGGCGAAAAGCACTTTCATTTGAAAGGGGTTGCCAAGCTTACAAAAAAATTCTAGTTTTCTGAAATCTCAGCAAACATTTTTTCACCAAATCTTGATGATACTTGGTGGTAATGATCAGTTCAATAAGCCCACTTGGCTGCCCAATTTTCACTCTTCTAGGTTCAAGCGTTCGTTTCCAGTAACACTTTGAATTTTTAGGTTTCACTCTGTTTTCTGCTATATGGATAGATGTGTTTGAAACTCTAAATCAAACACGGTTTGTGCTAGCTCCTTGGAACTTGACCTAATGAAGTAGTTCTAAGTTCTATCTCTATAGTTTGTTTCCTCTTGAACTACCCCATGCAGAGACTGGCATAAAACACTTTCGTTTGAAAGGGGTTGCCAAGCTTCCAAAAAACTACTAGTTTGCTGAAATCTCAGCAAACATTTTTTCACCAAATCTTGATGATACTTGGTGGTAATGATCAGTTCACTAATCCCACTTGGCTGCCCAATTTTATTCTTCTAGTTTGAAGCGTTCGTTTCCAGTAACAGTTTGAATTTTTAGGTTTCACTCTGTTTTCTCCTACATAGATAGCTGTGTTTGGAATTCTAAATCAAACACGGTTTGTGCTAGCTCCTTGAAACTTGACCAAATGAAGTAGTTCTAAGTTCTATCTCTATGGTTTGTTTCCTCTTTAAGTACCCCATGCAGAGACTGGCGAAAAACACTTTTGTTTGAAAGGGGTTGCCAAGCTTCCAAAATCTACTAGTTTGCTGAAATCTCAGCAAACATTTTTTCACCAAAACTTGATGATACTTGGTGGTAATGATCAGTTCACTAATCCCACTTGGCTGCCCAATTTCACTCTTCTAGGTTCAAGCGTTCGTTTCCAGTAACACTTTGAATTTTTAGGTTTCACTCTGTTTTCTGCTATATAGATAGATGTGTTTGAAACTCTAAATCAAAGACGGTTTGTGCTAGCTCCTTGAAACTTGACAAAATGAAGTAGTTCTAAGTTCTATCTCTATGGTTTGTTTCCTCTTGAAGGACCCCATGCAGAGACTGGCGAAAAGCACTTTCATTTGAAAGGGGTTGCCAAGCTTCCAAAAAACTACTAGTTTTCTGAAATCTCAGCAAACATTTTTTCACCAAAACTTGATGATACTTGGTGGTAATGATCAGTTCACTACGCCCACTTGGCTGCCCAATTTTCACTCTTCTAGGTTCAAGCGTTCGTTTCCAGTAACACTTTGAATTTTTAGGTTTCACTCTGTTTTATGCTATATAGATAGATGTGTTTGAAACTCTAAATCAAACACGGTTTGTGCTAGCTCCTTGAAACTTGACCTAATGAAGCAGTTCTAAGTTCTATCTCTATGGTTTGTATCCTTTTGAAGTACCCCATGCAGAGACTGGCGAAAAACACTTTCGTTTGAAAGTGGTTGCCAAGCTTCCAAAAAACTACTAGTTTGCTGAAATCTCAGCAAACATTTTTTCACCAAATCCTGATGATACTTGGTGGTAATGATCAGTTCACTAATCACACTTGGCTGCCCAATTTTTATTCTTCTAGGTTGAAGCGTTCGTTTCCAGTAACAGTTTGAATTTTTAGGTTTCACTCTGTTTTCTCCTACATAGATAGCTGTGTTTGGAATTCTAAATCAAACACGGTTTGTGCTGGCTCCTTAAAACTTGACCAAATGAAGTAGTTCTAAGTTCTATCTCTATGGTTTGTTTCCTCTTGTACTACCCCATGCAGAGACTGGGGAAAAACACTTTCGTTTGAAAGGGGTTGCCAAGCTTCCAAAAAACTACTAGTTTGCTGAAATCTCAGCAAACATTTTTTCACCAAATCTTGATGATACTTGGTGGTAATGATCAGTTCACTAATCCCACTTGGCTGCCCAATTTTCACTCTTCTAGGTTCAAGCGTTCGTTTTCACTAAAACTTTGAATTTTTAGGTTTCACTCTGTTTTCTGATATATAGAGAGATGTGCTTGAAACTCTAAATTAAACACGGTTTGTGCTAGCTCCTTGAAACTTGACCAAATGAAGTAGTTCTAAGTTCTATCTCTATGGTTTGTTTCCTCTTGAAGTACCCCATGCAGAGACTGGCTAAAAGCACTTTCATTTGAAAGGGGTTGTTAAGCTTCAAGAAAACTTCTAGTTTTCTGAAATCTCAGCAAACATTTTTTCACCAAATCTTGATGATACTTGGTGGTATTGATCAGTTCACTAAACCCACTTGGCTGCCCAATTTTCACTCTTCTAGGTTCAAGCGTTCGTTTTCACTAACACTTTGAATTTTTAGGTTTCACTCTGTTTTCTGCTATATAGATAGATGTGTTTGAAACTCTAAATCAAACATGGTTTGTGCTAGCTCCTTGAAACTTGACCAAATGAAGTAGTTCTAAGTTTTATCTCTATGTTTGTTTCCTCTTGAAGTACCCCATGCAGAGACTGGCGAAAAACACTTTCGTTTGAAAGGGGTTGCCAAGCTTCCAAAATACTACTAGTTTGCAGAAATCTCAGCAAACATTTTTTCACCAAATCTTGATGATACTTGGTGGTAATGATCAGTTCACTAATCCCACTGGGCTGCCCAATTTTTATTCTTCTAGGTTGAAGCGTTCGTTTCCAGTAACATTTTGAATTTTTAGGTTTCACTCTGTTTTTCTCCTACATAGATAGCTGTGTTTGGAATTCTATATCAAACACTGTTTGTGCTAGCAGCTTGAACCTTGACCAAATGAAGTAGTTCTAAGTTTTATCTCTATGGTTTGTTTCCTCTTGAAGTACCCCATGCAGAGACTGGCGAAAAAAACTTTCGGTTGAAAGGCGTTGCCAAGCTTCCAAAAAACTACTAGTTTGCTGAAATCTCAGCAAACATTTTTTCACCAAATCTTGATGATACTTGGTGGTAATGATCAGTTCACTAATCCCACTTGGCTGCCCAATTTTTATTCTTCTAGGTTGAAGCGTTCGTTTCCAGTAACAGTTTGAATTTTTAGGTTTCACTCTGTTTTCTCCTACATAGATAGCTGTGTTTGGAATTCTAAATCAAACACTGTTTGTGCTAGCAGCTTGAACCTTGATAAAATGAAGTAGTTCCTAGTTTTATCTCTATGGTTTGTTTCCTCTTGAAGTACCCCATGCAGAGACTGGCGAAAAACACTTTTGTTTGAAAGGGGTTCCCAAGCTTCCAAAAAACTACTAGTTTGCTGAAATCTCAGCAAACATTTTTTCGCCAAATCTTGATGATACTTGGTGGTAATGATCAGTTCACTAAGCCCACTTGGCTGCCCAATTTTCACTCTTCTAGGTTCAAGCGTTCGTTTCCAGTAACACTTTGAATTTTTAGGTTTCACTCTGTTTTCTGCTATATAGATAGATGTGTTTGAAACTCTAAATCAAACACGGTTTGTGCTAGCTCCTTGAAACTTGACCTAATGAAGCAGTTCTAAGTTCTATCTCTATGGTTTGTATCCTTTTGAAGTACCCCATGCAGAGACTGGCGAAAAACACTTTCGTTTGAAAGTGGTTGCCAAGCTTCCAAAAAACTACTAGTTTGCAGAAATCTCAGCAAACATTTTTTCACCAAATCTTGATGATACTTGGTGGTAATGATCAGTTCACTAATCCCACTTGGCTGCCCAATTTTCACTCTTCTAGGTTCAAGCGTTCGTTTTCACTAACACTTTGAATTTTTATGTTTCACTCTGTTTTCTGATATATAGAGAGATGTTTTTGAAACTCTAAATTAAACACGGTTTGTGCTAGCTCCTTGAAACTTGACCAAATGAAGTAGTTCTAAGTTCTATCTCTATGGTTTGTTTCCTCTTGAAGTACCCCATGCAGAGACTGGCGAAAAACACTTTCGTTTGAAAGGGGTTGTCAAGCTTCCAAAAAACTACTAGTTTCCAGAAATCTCAGCAAACATTTTTTCACCAAATCTTGATGATACTTGGTGGTAATGATCAGTTCACTAATCCCACTGCTGCCCAATTTTTATTCTTCTAGGTTAAAGGATTCGTTTCCAGTAACACTTTGAATTTTTAGTTTTCACTCTGTTTTCTCCTACATAGATAGCTGTGTTTGGAATTCTAAATCAAACACGGTTTGTACTAGCTCCTTGAAACTTGACCAAATGAAGTAGTTCTAAGTTCTATCTCTATGGTTTGTTTCCTCTTGAAGTACCCCTTGCAGAGACTGGAGAAAAACACTCTCGTTTGAAAGGGGTTGCCAAGCATCCAAAAAACTACTAGTTTGCTGAAATCTCAGCAAACATTTTTTCACCAAATCTTGATGATACTTGGTGGTAATGATCAGTTCACTAATCCAAATTGGCTGCCCAATTTTTATTCTTCTAGGTTGAAGCATTCATTTCCAGTAACATTTTGAATTTTTAGGTTTCACTCTGTTTTCTCCTACATAGATAGCTGTGTTTGGAATTCTAAATCAAACACGGTTTGTGCTAGCTCCTTGAAACTTGACAAAATGAAGTAGTTCTAGGTTCTATCTGTATGGTTTGTTTCCTCTTGAAGTACCCCATGTAGAGACTGGCGAAAAACACTTTCGTTTGAAAGGGGTTGCCAAGTTTCCAAAAAAGTACTTGTTTGCTGAAATCTCAGCAAACATTTTTTCACCAAATCTTGATGATACTTGGTGGTAATGATCAGTTCACTAAGCCCACTTGGCTGCCCAATTTTCACTCTTCTAGGTTCAAGCTTTCGTTTCCACTAACACTTTGAATTTTTAGGTTTCACTCTGTTTTCTGCTATATAGATAGATGTGTTTGAAACTCTACATCAAGCACGGTTTGCGCTAGCTCCTTGAAACTTGACAAAATGAAGTAGTTCAAAGTTCTATCTCTATGGTTTGTTCCCTCTTGTACTACCCCATGCAGAGACTGTCGAAAAACACTTTCGTTTGAAAGGGGTTGCCAAGCTTCCAAAAAACTACTAGTTTGCAGAAATCTCAGCATACATTTTTTCACCAAATCTTGATGATACCTGGTGGTAATTATCAGTTCACTAATCCCACTGCTGCCCAATTTTTATTCTTCTAGGTTAAAGGATTCGTTTCCAGTAACACTTTGAATTTTTAGGTTTCACTCTGTTTTCTCCTACATAGATAGCTGTGTTTGGAATTCTAAATCAAACACGGTTTGTGCTAGCTCCTTGAAACTTGACCAAATGAAGTAGTTCTAAGTTCTATCTCTTTGGTTTGTTTCCTCTTGAAGTACCCCATGCAGAGACTGGCGAAAAACACTTTCGTTTGAAAGGGGTTGCCAAGCTTCCAAAAAACTACTAGTTTGCTGAAATCTCAGCAAACATTTTTTCACCAAATCTTGATGATACTTGGTGGTAATGATCAGTTCACTAATCCCAATTGGCTGCCCAATTTTTATTCTTCTAGGTTGAAGCATTCATTTCCAGTAAATGTTTGAATTTTTGGTTTCACTCTGTTTTCTCCTACATAGATAGCTGTGTTTGGAATTCTAAATCAAACACGGTTTGTGCTAGCAGAATGAAACTTGACCAAATGAAGTAGTTGTAAGTTCTATCTGTATGGTTTGTTTCCTCTTGAAGTACCCCATGCAGAGACTGGCGAAAAACACTTTCGTTTGAAAGGGGTTGCCAGACTTCCAAACTACTAGTTTGCTGAAATCTCAGCAAACATTTTTTCACCAAATCTTGATGATACTTCGTGGTAATGATCAGTTCACTAACCCCACTGGACTGTCCAATTTTCACTCTTCTAGGTTCAACCGTTCGTTTCCAGTAACACTTTGAATTTTTAGGTTTCACACTGTTTTCTGCTATATAGATAGATGTGTTTGAAACTCTAAATCAAACACGGTTTGTGCTAGCTCCTTGAAACTTGACAAAATGAAGTAGTTCTAAGTTCTATCTCTATGGTTTGTTTCCTCTTGAAGTACCCCATGCAGAGACTGGCGAAAAGCACTTTCATTTGAAAGGGGTTGCCAAGCTTCCAAAAAACTACTAGTTTTCTGAAATCTCAGCAAACATTTTTTCACCAAATCTTGATGATACTTGGTGGTAATGATCAGTTCACTAAGCCCACTTGGCTGCCCAATTTTCACTCTTCTAGGTTCAAGGGTTCGTTTTCAGTAACACTTTGAATTTTTAGGTTTCACTCTGTTTTCTGCTATATAGATAGATGTGTTTGAAACTCTAAATCAAACACGGTTTGTGCTAGCTCCTTGGAACTTGACCTAATGAAGTAGTTCTAAGTTCTATCTCTATGGTTTGTTTCCTCTTGAAGTACCCCATGCAAAGACTGGCGAAAAACACTTTCGTTTGAAAGGGGTTGCCAAGCTTCCAAAAAACTACTAGTTTGCTGAAATCTCAGCAAACATTTTTTCACCAAATCTTGATGATACTTGGTGGTAATGATCAGTTCACTAGTCCCACTTGGCTGCCCAATTTTCACTCTTCTAGGTTCAAGCGTTCGTTTCCAGTAACAGTTTGAATTTTTAGGTTTCACTCTGTTTTCTACTACATACATAGCTGTGTTTGGAATTCTAAATCAAACACGGTTTGTGCTAGCTCCTTGAAACTTGACAAAATGAAGTAGTTCTAAGTTCTATCTCTATGGTTTGTTTCCTCTTGAAGGACCCCATGCAGAGACTGGCGAAAAGCACTTTCATTTGAAAGGGGTTGCCAAGCTTCCAAAAAACTACTAGTTTGCTGAAAACTCAGCTAACATTTTTTCACCAAATCTTGATGATACTTGGTGGTAATGATCAGTTCACTAATGCCACTGGGCTTCCCAATTTTTATTCTTCTAGGTTGAAGCGTTCGTTTCCAGTAACTGTTTGAATTTTTAGGTTTCACTCTGTTTTCTCCTACATACATAGCTGTGTTTGGAATTCTAAATCAAACACGGTTTTTGCTAGCAGAATGAAACTTGACCAAATGAAGTCGTTCTAAGTTCTATCTCTACGGTTTGTTTCCTCTTGAAGTACCCCATGCAGAGACTGGCGAAAAACACTTTCGTTTGAAAGGGGTTGCCAAGCTTCCAAAAAAACTACTAGTTTGCTGAAATCTCAGCAAACATTTTTTCACCAAATCTTGATGATACTTGGTGGTAATGATCAGTTCACTAAGCCCACTTGGCTTCCCAATTTTCACTCTTCTAGGTTCAAGTGTTCGTTTTCACTAACACTTTGAATTTTTAGGTTTCACTCTGTTTTCTGCTATATAGAGAGATGTTTTTGAAACTCTAAATTAAACACGGTTTGTGCTAGCTCCTTGAAACTTGACCAAATGAAGTAGTTCTAAGTTCTATCTCTATGGTTTGTTTCCTCTTGAAGTACCCCATGCATAGACTGGAGAAAAACACTTTCGTTTGAAAGGGGTTGCCAAGCTTCCAAAAAACTACTAGTTTCCAGAAATCTCAGCAAACATTTTTTCACCAAATCTTGATGATACTTGGTGGTATTGATCAGTTCACTAATCCCACTGCTGCCCAATTTTTATTCTTCTAGGTTAAAGGATTCGTTTCCAGTAACTCTTTGAATTTTTATTTTTCACTCTGTTTTCTCCTACATAGATAGCTGTGTTTGGAATTCTAAATCAAACACGGTTTGTGCTAGCTCCTTGAAACTTGACCAAATGAAGTAGTTCTATGTTCTATCTCTATGGTTTATTTCCTCTTGAAGTACCCCTTGCAGAGACTGGCGAAAAACACTCTCGTTTGAAAGGGGTTGCCAAGCATCCAAAAAACTACTATTTGCTGAAATCTCAGCAAACATTTTTTCACCAAATCTTGATGATACTTGGTGGTAATGATCAGTTCACTAGTCCCAATTGGCTGCCCAATTTTTATTCTTCTAGGTTGAAGCATTCATTTCCAGTAACATTTTGAATTTTTAGGTTTCACTCTGTTTTCTCCTACATTGATAGCTGTGTTTGGAATTCTAAATCAAACCCGGTTTGTGCTAGCTCCTTGAAACTTGACCAAATGAAGTAGTTCTAGGTTCTATCTGTATGGTTTGTTTCCCCTTGAAGTACCCCATGTAGAGACTGGCGAAAAACACTTTCGTTTCAAAGGGGTTGCCAAGCTTCCAAAAAACTACTAGTTTGCTGAAATCTCAGCAAACATTTTTTCACCAAATCTTGATGATACTTGGTGGTAATGATCAGTTCACTAAGCCCACTTGGCTGCCCAATTTTCACTCTTCTAGGTTCAAGCTTTCGTTTCCACTAACACTTTGAATTTTTAGGTTTCACTCTGTTTTCTGCTATATAGATAGATGTGTTTGAAACTCTACATCAAACACAGTTTGCGCTAGCTCCTTGAAACTTGACCAAATGAAGTAGTTCTAAGTTCTATCTCTATGGTTTGTTCCCTCTTGAACTACCCCATGCAGAGACTGGCGAAAAACACTTTCGTTTGAAAGGGGTTGCCAAGCTTCCAAAAAACTACTAGTTTGCAGAAATCTCAGCAAACATTTTTTTCACCAAATCTTGATGATACTTGGTGGTAATGATCAGTTCACTAATCCCACTTGGCTGCCCAATTTTTATTCTTCTAGGTTGAAGCATTCGTTTCCAGTAACAGTTTGAATTTTTAGGTTTCACTCTGTTTTCTACTACATACATACCTGTGTTTGGAATTCTAAATCAAACACGGTTTGTGCTAGCTCCTTGAAACTTGACAAAATGAAGTAATTCTAAGTTCTATCTCTATGGTTTGTTTCCTCTTGAAGGACCCCATGCAGAGACTGGCGAAAAGCACTTTCATTTGAAAGGGGTTGCCAAGCTTCCAAAAAACTACTAGTTTGCTGAAAACTCAGCAAACATTTTTTCACCAAATATTGATGACACTTGGTGGTAATGATCAGTTCACTAATGCCACTGGGCTGCCCAATTTTTATTCTTCTAGGTTGAAGCGTTCGTTTCCAGTAACAGTTTGAATTTTTAGGTTTCACTCTGTTTTCTCCTACATAGATAGCTGTGTTTGGAATTCTAAATGAAACACGGTTTTTGCTAGCAGAATGAAACTTGGCCAAATGAAGTAGTTCTAAGTTCTATCTCTACGGTTTGTTTCCTCTTGAAGTACTCCATGCAGAGACTGGCGAAAAACACTTTCGTTTGAAAGGGGTTGCCAAGCTTCCAAAAAACTACTAGTTTGCAGAAATCTCAGCAAACATTTTTTCACCAAAACTTGATGATACTTGGTGGTAATGATCAGTTCACTAATCCCACTGCTGCCCAATTTTTATTCTTCTAGGTTAAAGGATTCGTTTCCAGTAACACTTTGAATTTTTAGGTTTCACTCTGTTTTCTCATACATAGATAGCTGTGTTTGGAATTCTAAATCAAACACGGTTTGTGCTAGCTCCTTGAAACTTGACCAAATGAAGTAGTTCTAAGTTCTATCTCTTTGGTTTGTTTCCTCTTGAAGTACCCCATGCAGAGACTGGCGAAAAACACTTTCGTTTGAAAGGGGTTGCCAAGCTTCCAAAAAACTACTAGTTTGCTGAAATCTCAGCAAACATTTTTTCAGCAAATCTTGATGATACTTGGTGGTAATGATCAGTTCACTAATCCCAATTGGCTGCCCAATTTTTATTCTTCCAGGTTGAAGCATTCATTTCCAGTAACATTTTGAATTTTTAGGTTTCACTCTGTTTTCTCCTACATAGATAGCTGTGTTTGGAATTCTAAATCAAACACGGTTTGTGCTAGCTCCTTGAAACTTGACCAAATGAAGTAGTTCTAAGTTCTATCTGTATGGTTTGTTTCCTCTTGAAGTACCCCATGTAGAGACTGGCGAAAAACACTTTTGTTTGAAAGGGGTTGCCAAGCTTCCAAAAAACTATAGTTTGCTGAAATCTCAGCAAACAATTTTTCACCAAATCTTGATGATACTTGGTGGTAATGATCAGTTCACTAATCCCACTTGGCTGCCCAATTTTCACTCTTCTAGGTTCAAGCATTCGTTTCCAGTAACACTTTGAAATTTTAGGTTTCACTTTTTTTTCTGCTATATAGATAGATGTGTTTGAAACTCTAAATCAAGCACGGTTTGTGCTAGCTCCTTGAAACTTGACCAAATGAAGTAGTTCAAAGTTCTATCTCTATGGTTTGATTCCTCTTGAAGTACCCCATGCAGAGACTGGCGAAAAGCACTTTCATTTGAAAAAGGTTGCTAAGCTTCCAAAAAACTTCAAGTTTTCTAAAATCTCAGCAAACATTTTTTCACCAAATCTTGATGATACTTGGTGGTATTGATCAGTTCACTAAGCCCACTTGGCTGCCCAATTTTCACTCTAAAAGGTTCAAGATTTCTTTTCCAGTAACACTTTGAATTTTTAGGTTTCACTCTGTTTTCTGCTATATAGATAGATGTGTTTGAAACTCTAAATCAAACATGGTTTGTGCTAGCTCCTTGAAACTTGACCAAATGAAGTAGTTCTAAGTTCTATCTCTATGGTTTGTTTCCTCTTGAAGTACCCCATGCAGAGACTGGCAAAAAACACTTTCGTTTGAAAGGGGTGGCCAAGCTTCCAAAAAACTACTAGTTTGCTGAAATCTCAGCAAACATTTTTTCACCAAATCTTGATGATACTTCGTGGTAATGATCAGTTCACTAATCCCACTGGTCTGCCCAATTTTCACTCTTCTAGGTTCATCCGTTCGTTTCCAGTAACACTTTGAATTTTTAGGTTTCACACTGTTTTCTGCTATATAGATAGATGTGTTTGAAACTCTAAATCAAACACGGTTTGTGCTAGCTCCTTGAAACTTGACAAAATGAAGTAGTTCTAAGTTCTATCTCTATGGTTTGTTTCCTCTTGAAGTACCCCATGCAGAGACTGGCGAAAAACACTTTCATTTGAAAGGGGTTGCCAAGCTTCCAAAAAACTACTAGTTTGCTGAAATCTCAGCGAACATTTTTTCACCAAATCTTGATGATACTTGGTGGTAATGATCAGTTCACTAATCCCACTTGGCTGCCCAATTTTCACTCTTCTAGGTTCAAGCGTTCGTTTTCACTAACACTTTGAATTTTTAGGTTTCACTCTGTTTTCTGATATATAGAGAGATGTGTTTGAAACTCTAAATTAAACACGGTTTGTGCTAGCTCCTTGAAACTTGACCAAATGAAGTAGTTCTAAGTTCTATCTCAATGGTTTGTTTCCTCTTGAAGTACCCCATGCAGAGACTGGCGAAAAACACTTTTGTTTGAAAGGGGTTGCCAAGCTTCCAAAAAACTACTAGTTTCCAGAAATCTCAGCAAACATTTTTTCACCAAATCTTGATGATACTTGGTGGTAATGATCAGTTCACTAATCCCACTGCTGCCCAATTTTTATTCTTCTAGGTTAAAGGATTCGTTTCCAGTAACACTTTGAATTTTTAGTTTTCACTCTGTTTTCTCCTACATAGATAGCTGTGTTTGGAATTCTAAATCAAACACGGTTTGTGCTAGCTCCTTGAAACTTGACCAAATGAAGTAGTTCTAAGTTCTATCTCTATGGTTTGTTTCCTCTTGAAGTACCCCATGCAGAGACTGGCGAAAAACACTCTCGTTTGAAAGGGGTTGCCAAGCATCCAAAAAACTACTAGTTTGCTGAAATCTCAGCAAACATTTTTTCACCAAATCTTGATGATACTTGGTGGTAATGATCAGTTCACTAATCCCAATTGGCTGCGAAATTTTAATTCTTCTAGGTTGAAGCATTCATTTCCAGTAACATTTTGAATTTTTAGGTTTCACTCTTTTTTCTCCTACATAGATAGCTGTGTTTGGAAATCTAAATCAAACCCGGTTTGTGCTAGCTCCTTGAAACTTGACCAAATGAAGTAGTTCTAGGTTCTATCTGTATGGTTTATTTCCTCTTGAAGTACCCCATGTAGAGACTGGCGAAAAACACTTTCGTTTGAAAGGGGTTGCCAAGCTTCCAAAAAACTACTAGTTTGCTGAAATCTCAGCAAACATTTTTTCACCAAATCTTGATGATACTTGGTGGTAATGATCAGTTCACTAAGCCCACTTGGCTGCCCAATTTTCACTCTTCTAGGTTCAAGCTTTCGTTTCCACTAACACTTTGAATTTTTAGGTTTCACTCTGTTTTCTGCTATATAGATAGATGTGTTTGAAACTCTACATCAAACACGGTTTGCGCTAGCTCCTTGAAACTTGACCAAATGAAGTAGTTCTAAGTTGTATCTCTATGGTTTGTTCCCTCTTGAACTACCCCATTCAGAGACTGGCGAAAAACACTTTCGTTTGAAAGGGGTTGCCAAGCTTCCAAAAAACTACTAGTTTGCAGAAATCTCAGCAAACATTTTTTCACCAAATCTTGATGATACTTGGTGGTAATGATCAGTTCACTAGTCCCAATTGGCTGCCCAATTTTTATTCTTCTAGGTTGAAGCATTCATTTCCAGTAACATTTTGAATTTTTAGGTTTCACTCTGTTTTCTCCTACATTGATAGCTGTGTTTGGAATTCTAAATCAAACCCGGTTTGTGCTAGCTCCTTGAAACTTGACCAAATGAAGTAGTTCTAGGTTCTATCTGTATGGTTTGTTTCCTCTTGAAGTACCCCATGTAGAGACTGGCGAAAAACACTTTCGTTTCAAAGGGGTTGCCAAGCTTCCAAAAAACTACTAGTTTGCTGAAATCTCAGCAAACATTTTTTCACCAAATCTTGATGATACTTGGTGGTAATGATCAGTTCACTAAGACCACTTGGCTGCCCAATTTTCACTCTTCTAGGTTCAAGCTTTCGTTTCCACTAACACTTTGAATTTTTAGGTTTCACTCTGTTTTCTGCTATATAGATAGATGTGTTTGAAACTCTACATCAAACACGGTTTGCGCTATCTCCTTGAAACTTGACCAAATGAAGTAGTTCTAAGTTCTATCTCTATGGTTTGTTCCCTCTTGAACTACCCCATGCAGAGACTGGCGAAAAACACTTTCGTTTGAAAGGGGTTGCCAAGCTTCCAAAAAACTACTAGTTTGCAGAAATCTCAGCAAACATTTTTTTCACCAAATCTTGATGATACTTGGTGGTAATGATCAGTTCACTAATCCCACTTGGCTGCCCAATTTTTATTCTTCTAGGTTGAAGCATTCGTTTCCAGTAACAGTTTGAATTTTTAGGTTTCACTCTGTTTTCTACTACGTACATACCTGTGTTTGGAATTCTAAATCAAACACGGTTTGTGCTAGCTCCTTGAAACTTGACAAAATGAAGTAGTTCTAAGTTCTATCTCTATGGTTTGTTTCCTCTTGAAGGACCCCATGCAGAGACTGGCGAAAAGCACTTTCATTTGAAAGGGGTTGCCAAGCTTCCAAAAAACTACTAGTTTGCTGAAAACTCAGCAAACATTTTTTCACCAAATATTGATGACACATGGTGGTAATGATCAGTTCACTAATGCCACTGGGCTGCCCAATTTTTATTCTTCTAGGTTGAAGCGTTCGTTTCCAGTAACAGTTTGAATTTTTAGGTTTCACTCTGTTTTCTCCTACATAGATAGCTGTGTTTGGAATTCTAAATCAAACACGGTTTTTGCTAGCAGAATGAAACTTGGCCAAATGAAGTAGTTCTAAGTTCTATCTCTACGGTTTGTTTCCTCTTGAAGTACTCCATGCAGAGACTGGCGAAAAACACTTTCGTTTGAAAGGGGTTGCCAAGCTTCCAAAAAACTACTAGTTTGCAGAAATCTCAGCAAACATTTTTTCACCAAATCTTGATGATACTTGGTGGTAATGATCAGTTCACTAATCCCACTGCTGCCCAATTTTTATTCTTCTAGGTTAAAGGATTCGTTTCCAGTAACACTTTGAATTTTTAGGTTTCACTCTGTTTTCTCATACATAGATAGCTGTGTTTGGAATTCTAAATCAAACACGGTTTGTGCTAGCTCCTTGAAACTTGACCAAATGAAGTAGTTCTAAGTTCTATCTCTTTGGTTTGTTTCCTCTTGAAGTACCCCATGCAGAGACTGGCGAAAAACACTTTCGTTTGAAAGGGGTTGCCAAGCTTCCAAAAAACTACTAGTTTGCTGAAATCTCAGCAAACATTTTTTCACCAAATCTTGATGATACTTGGTGGTAATGATCAGTTCACTAATCCCAGTTGGCTGCCCAATTTTTATTCTTCCAGGTTGAAGCATTCATTTCCAGTAACATTTTGAATTTTTAGGTTTCACTCTGTTTTCTCCTACATAGATAGCTGTGTTTGGAATTCTAAATCAAACACGGTTTGTGCTAGCTCCTTGAAACTTGACCAAATGAAGTAGTTCTAAGTTCTATCTGTATGGTTTGTTTCCTCTTGAAGTACCCCATGTAGAGACTGGCGAAAAACACTTTCGTTTGAAAGGGGTTGCCAAGCTTCCAAAAAACTATAGTTTGCTGAAATCTCAGCAAACAATTTTTCACCAAATCTTGATGATACTTGGTGGTAATGATCAGTTCACTAATCCCACTTGGCTGCCCAATTTTCACTCTTCTAGGTTCAAGCGTTCGTTTCCAGTAACACTTTGAAATTTTAGGTTTCACTTTTTTTTTCTGCTATATAGATAGATGTGTTTGAAACTCTAAATCAAACATGGTTTGTGCTAGCTCCTTGAAACTTGACCAAATGAAGTAGTTCTAAGTTCTATCTCTATGGTTTGTTTCCTCTTGAAGTACCCCATGCAGAGACTGGCAAAAAACACTTTCGTTTGAAAGGGGTTGCCAAGCTTCCAAAAAACTACTAGTTTGCTGAAATCTCAGCAAATATTTTTTCACCAAATCTTGATGATACTTCGTGGTAATGATCAGTTCACTAATCCCACTGGTCTGCCCAATTTTCACTCTTCTAGGTTCATCCGTTCGTTTCCAGTAACACTTTGAATTTTTAGGTTTCACACTGTTTTCTGCTATATAGATAGATGTGTTTGAAACTCTAAATCAAACACGGTTTGTGCTAGCTCCTTGAAACTTGACAAAATGAAGTAGTTCTAAGTTCTATCTCTATGGTTTGTTTCCTCTTGAAGTACCCCATGCAGAGACTGGCGAAAAACACTTTCATTTGAAAGGGGTTGCCAAGCTTCCAAAAAACTACTAGTTTGCTGAAATCTCAGCGAACATTTTTTCACCAAATCTTGATGATACTTGGTGGTAATGATCAGTTCACTAATCCCACTTGGCTGCCCAATTTTCACTCTTCTAGGTTCAAGCGTTCGTTTTCACTAACACTTTGAATTTTTAGGTTTCACTCTGTTTTCTGATATATAGAGAGATGTGTTTGAAACTCTAAATTAAACACGGTTTGTGCGAGCTCCTTGAAACTTGACCAAATGAAGTAGTTCTAAGTTCTATCTCAATGGTTTGTTTCCTCTTGAAGTACCCCATGCAGAGACTGGCGAAAAACACTTTTGTTTGAAAGGGGTTGCCAAGCTTCCAAAAAACTACTAGTTTCCAGAAATCTCAGCAAACATTTTTTCACCAAATCTTGATGATACTTGGTGGTAATGATCAGTTCACTAATCCCAATTGGCTGCGAAATTTTAACTCTTCTAGGTTGAAGCATTCATTTCCAGTAACATTTTGAATTTTTAGGTTTCACTCTGTTTTCTCCTACATAGATAGCTGTGTTTGGAAATCTAAATCAAACCCGGTTTGTGCTAGCTCCTTGAAACTTGACCAAATGAAGTAGTTCTAGGTTCTATCTGTATGGTTTATTTCCTCTTGAAGTACCCCATGTAGAGACTGGCGAAAAACACTTTCGTTTGAAAGGGGTTGCCAAGCTTCCAAAAAACTACTAGTTTGCTGAAATCTCAGCAAACATTTTTTCACCAAATCTTGATGATACTTGGTGGTAATGATCAGTTCACTAAGCCCACTTGGCTGCCCAATTTTCACTCTTCTAGGTTCAAGCTTTCGTTTCCACTAACACTTTGAATTTTTAGGTTTCACTCTGTTTTCTGCTATAAAGATAGATGTGTTTGAAACTCTACATCAAACACGGTTTGCGCTAGCTCCTTGAAACTTGACCAAATGAAGTAGTTCTAAGTTGTATCTCTATGGTTTGTTCCCTCTTGAACTACCCCATTCAGAGACTGGCGAAAAACACTTTCGTTTGAAAGGGGTTGCCAAGCTTCCAAAAAACTACTAGTTTGCAGAAATCTCAGCAAACATTTTTTTCACCAAATCTTGATGATACTTGGTGGTAATGATCAGTTCACTAATCCCACTTGGCTGCCCAATTTTTAATCTTCTAGGTTGAAGCATTCGTTTCCAGTAACAGTTTGAATTTTTAGGTTTCACTCTGTTTTCTACTACATACATACCTGTGTTTGGAATTCTAAATCAAACACGGTTTGTGCTAGCTCCTTGAAACTTGACAAAATGAAGTAGTTCTAAGTTCTATCTCTATGGTTAGTTTCCTCTTGAAGTACCCCATGCAGAGACTGGCGAAAAACACTTTCGTTTGAAAGGGGTTGCCATGCTTCCAAAATACTACTAGTTTCCAGAAATCTCAGCAAACATTTTTTCACCAAATCTTGATGATACTTGGTGGTAATGATCAGTTCACTAATCCCACTGGTGCCCAATTTTTATTCTTCTAGGTTAAAGGATTCGTTTCCAGTAACACTTTGAATTTTTAGGTTTCACTCTGTTTTCTCCTACATAGATAGCTGTGTTTGGAATTCTAAATCAAACACGGTTTGTGCTAGCTCCTTGAAACTTGACCAAATGAAGTAGTTCTAAGTTCTATCTCTTTGGTTTGTTTCCTCTTGAAGTACCCCATGCAGAGACTGGCGAAAAACACTTTCGTTTGTAAGGGGTTGCCAAGCTTCCAAAAAACTACTAGTTTGCTGAAATCTCAGCAAACATTTTTTCACCAAATCTTGATGATACTTGGTGGTAATGATCAGTTCACTAATCCCACTGCTGCCCAATTTTTATTCTTCTAGGTTGAAGAATTCGTTTCCAGTAACTGTTTGAATTTTTAGGTTTCACTGTGTTTTCTCCTACATAGATAGCTGTGTTTGGAATTCTAAATGAAACACGGTTTGTGCTAGCAGAATGAAACTTGACCAAATGAAGTAGTTCTAAGTTCTATCTGTATGGTTTGTTTCCTCTTGAAGTACCCCATGCAGAGACTGCCGAAAAACACTTTCGTTTGAAATGGGTTGCCAAGCTTCCAAAAAACTATAGTTTGCTGAAATCTCAGCAAACAATTTTTCACCAAAACTTGATGATACTTGGTGGTAATGATCAGTTCACTAATCCCACTTGGCTGCCCAATTTTCACTCTTCTAGGTTCAAGCGTTCGTTTCCAGTAACACTTTGAAATTTTAGGTTTCACTTTTTTTTCTGCTATATAGATAGATGTGTTTGAAACTCTAAATCAAGCACGGTTTGTGCTAGCTCCTTGAAACTTGACCAAATGAAGTAGTTCAAAGTTCTATCTCTATGGTTTGATCCCTCTTGAAGTACCCCATGCAGAGACTGGCGAAAAGCACTTTCATTTGAAAAAGGTTGCTAAGCTTCCAAAAAACTTCAAGTTTTCTGAAATCTCAGCAAACATTTTTTCACCAAATCTTGATGATACTTGGTGGTATTGATCAGTTCACCAAGTCCACTTGGCTGCCCAATTTTCACTCTTCTAGGTTCAAGATTTCTTTTCCAGTAACACTTTGAATTTTTAGGTTTCACTCTGTTTTCTGATATATAGTTAGATGTGTTTGAAACTCTAAATCAAACATGGTTTGTGCTAGCTCCTTGAAACTTGACCAAATGAAGTAGTTCTAAGTTCTATCTCTATGGTTTGTTTCCTCTTGAAGTACCCCATGCAGAGACTGGCAAAAAACACTTTCGTTTGAAAGGGGTTGCCAAGCTTCCAAAAAACTACTAGTTTGCTGAAATCTCAGCAAACATTTTTTTCACCAAATCTTGATGATACTTCGTGGTAATGATCAGTTCACTAATCCCACTGGTCTGCCCAATTTACACTCTTCTAGGTTCATCCGTTCGTTTCCAGTAACACTTTGAATTTTTAGGTTTCACACTGTTTTCTGCTATATAGATAGATGTGTTTGGAATTCTAAATCAAACACGGTTTGTGCTAGCTCCTTGAAACTTGACAAAATGAAGTAGTTCTAAGTTCTATCTCTATGGATTGTTTCCTCTTGAAGGACCCCATGCAGAGACTGGCGAAAAGAACTTTCATTTGAAAGGGGTTGCCAAGCTTCCAAAATACTACTAGTTTGCTGAAAACTCAGCAAACATTTTTTCACCAAATCTTGATGACACTTGGTGGTAATGATCAGTTCACTAATGCCACTGGGCTGCCCAATTTTTATTCTTCTAGGTTGAAGCGTTCGTTTCCGGTAACAGTTTGAATTTTTAGGTTTCATTCTGTTTTCTCCTACATAGATAGCTGTGTTTGAAACTCTACCTCAAACACGGTTTGCGCTAGCTCCTTGAAACTTGACCAAATGAAGTAGTTCTAAGTTCTATCTCTATGGTTTGTTCCCTATTGAACTACCCCATGCAGAGACTGGCGAAAAACACTTTCGTTTGAAAGGGGTTGCCACGCTTCCAAAAAACTGCTAGTTTGCAGAAATCTCAGCAAACACTTTTTTCACCAAATCTTGATGATACTTGGTGGTAATGATCACTTCACTAATCCCACTTGGCTGCCCAATTTTTATTCTTCTAGGTTGAAGCATTCGTTTCCAGTAACAGTTTGAATTTTTAGGTTTCACTCTGTTTTCTACTACATACATAGCTGTGTTTGGAATTCTAAATCAAACACGGTTTGTGCTAGCTCCTTGAAACTTGACAAAATGAAGTAGTTCTAAGTTCTATCTCTATGGTTTGTTTCCTCTTGAAGGACCCCATGCAGAGACTGGCGAAAAGCACTTTCATTTGAAAGGGTTTGCCAAGCTTCCAAAAAACTACTAGTTTACTGAAAACTCAGCAAACATTTTTTCACCAAATCTTGATGACACTTGGTGGTAATGATCAGTTCACTAATGCCACTGGGCTGCCCAATTTTTATTCTTCTAGGTTGATGCGTTCGTTTCCAGTAACAGTTTGAATTTTTAGGTTTCACTCTGTTTTCTCCTACATAGATAGCTGTGTTTGGAATTCTAAATCAAACACGGTTTTTGCTAGCAGAATGAAACTTGGCCAAATGAAGTAGTTCTAAGTTCTATCTCTACGGATTGTTTCCTCTTGAAGTACCCCATGCAGAGACTGGCGAAAAACACTTTCTTTTGAAAGGGGTTGCCAAGCTTCCAAAAAACTACTAGTTTGCAGAAATCTCAGCAAACATTTTTTCACCAAATCTTGATGATACTTGGTGGTAATGATCAGTTCACTAATCCCACTGCTGCCCAATTTTTATTCTTCTAGGTTAAAGGATTCGTTTCCAGTAACACTTTGAATTTTTAGGTTTCACTCTGTTTTCCCCTACATAGATAGCTGTGTTTGGAATTCTAAATCAAACTCGGTTTGTGCTAGCACCTTGAAACTTGACCAAATGAAGTAGTTCTAAGTTCTATCTCTTTGGTTTGTTTCCTCTAGAAGTACCCCATGCAGAGACTTTCGAAAAACACTTTCGTTTGAAAGGGGTTGCCAAGCTTTCAAAAAACTACTAGTTTGCTGAAATCTCAGCAAACAATTTTTCACCAAATCTTGATGATACTTGGTGGTAATGATCAGTTCACTAATCCCAATTGGCTGCCCAATTTTTATTCTTCTATGTTGAAGCATTCGTTTCCAGTAACTGTTTGAATTTTTAGGTTTCACTCTGTTTTCTCCTACATAGATAGCTGTGTTTGGAATTCTAAATCAAACACGGTTTGTGCTAGCTCCTTGAAACTTGACCAAATGAAGTAGTTCTAAGTTCTATCTCTATGGTTTGTTTCCTCTTGATGTACCCCATGCAGAGACTGGCGAAAAACACTTTCGTTTGAAAGGGGTTGCCAAGCATCCAAAAAACTACTAGTTTGCTGAAATCTCAGCAAACAATTTTTCACCAAATCTTGATGATACTTGGTGGTAATGATCAGTTCACTAATCCCAATTTGCTGCCCAATTTTCACTCTTCTAGGTTCAAGCGTTCGTTTCCAGTAACACTTTGAAATTTTAGGTTTCACTTTTTTTTCTTCTATATAGATAGATGTGTTTGAAACTCTAAATCAAGCACGGTTTGTGCTAGCTCCTTGAAACTTGACAAAATGAAGTAGTTCTAAGTTCTATCTCTATGGTTTGTTTCCTCTTGAAGGACCCCATGCAGAGACTGGCGAAAAGCACTTTCATTTGAAAGGGGTTGCCAAGCTTCCAAAAAACTACTAGTTTGCTGAAAACTCAGCAAACATTTTTTCACCAAATCTAGATGATACTTGGTGGTAATGATCAGTTCACTAATGCCACTGGGCTGCCCAATTTTTATTCTTCTAGGTTGAAGCGTTCGTTTCCAGTAACAGTTTTAATTTTTAGGTTTCACTCTGTTTTCTCCTACATAGATAGCTGTGTTTGGAATTCTAAATCAAACACGGTTTTTGCTAGCAGAATGAAACTTGACCAAATGAAGTAGTTCTAAGTTCTATCTCTACGGTTTGTTTCCTCTTGAAGTACCCCATGCAGAGACTGGCGAAAAACACTTTCGTTTGAAAGGGGTTGCCAAGCTTCCAAAAAACTACTAGTTTGCTGAAATCTCAGCAAACATTTTTTCACCAAATCTTGATGATACTTGGTGGTAATGATCAGTTCACTAATCCCACTTGGCTTCCCAATTTTCACTCTTCTAGGTTCAAGCGTTCGTTTTCACTAACACTTTGAATTTTTAGGTTTCACTCTGTTTTCTGATATATAGAGAGATGTGTTTGAAACTCTAAATTAAACACGGTTTGTGCTAGCTCCTTGAAACTTGACCAAATGAAGTAGTTCTAAGTTCTATCTCTATGGTTTGTTTCCTCTTGAAGTACCCCATGCAGAGACTGGCGAAAAACACTTTCGTTTGAAAGGGGTTGCCAAGCTACCAAAAAACTACTAGTTTCCAGAAATCTCAGCAAACATTTTTTCACCAAATCTTGATGATACTTGGTGGTAATGATCAGTTCACTAATCCCACGGCTGCCCAATTTTTATTCTTCTAGGTGAAAGGATTCGTTTCCAGTAACACTTTGAATTTTTCGTTTTCACTCTGTTTTCTCCTACATAGATAGCTGTGTTTGGAATTCTAAATCAAACACGGTTTGTGCTAGCTCCTTGAAACTTGACCAAATGAAGTAGTTCTAACTTCTATCTCTATGGTTTGTTTCCTCTTGAAGTACCCCATGCAGAGACTGGCGAAAAACACTCTCGTTTGAAAGGGGTTGCCAAGCATCCAAAAAACTACTAGTTTGCTGAAATCTCAGCAAACATTTTTTCACCAAATCTTGATGATACTTGGTGGTAATGATCAGTTCACTAATCCCAATTGGCTGCCCAATTTTTATTCTTCTAGGTTGAAGCATTCATTTCCAGTAACATTTTGAATTTTTAGGTTTCACTCTGTTTTCTCCTACATAGATAGCTGTGTTTGGAATTCTAAATCAAACACGGTTTGTGCTAGCTCCTTGAAACTTGACCAAATGAAGTAGTTCCAAGTTCTATCTGTATGGTTTGTTTCCTCTTGAAGTACCCCATGTAGAGACTGGCAAAAAACACTTTCGTTTGAAAGGGGTTGCCAAGCTTCCACAAAACTACTAGTTTGCTGAAATCTCAGCAAACATTTTTTCACCAAATCTTGATGATACTTGGTGGTAATGATCAGTTCACTAAGCCAACTTGGCTGCCCAATTTTCACTCTTCTAGGTTCAAGCTTTCGTTTCCACTAACACTTTGAATTTTCAGGTTTCACTCTGTTTTCTGCTATATAGATAGATGTGTTTGAAACTCTACATCAAACACGGTTTGCGCTAGCTCCTTGAAACTTGACCAAATGAAGTAGTTCTAAGTTCTATCTCTATGGTTTGTTCCCTCTTGAACTACCCCATGCAGAGACTGGCGAAAAACACTTTCGTTTGAAAGGGGTTGCCAAGCTTCCAAAAAACTACTAGTTTGCAGAAATCTCAGCAAACATTTTTTTCACCAAATCTTGATGATACTTGGTGGTAATGATCAGTTCACTAATCCCACTTGGCTGCCTAATTTTTATTCTTCTAGGTTGAAGCATTCGTTTCCAGTAACAGTTTGAATTTTTAGGTTTCACTCTGTTTTCTACTACATACATAGCTGTGTTTGGAATTCTAAATCAAACACGGTTTGTGCTAGCTCCTTGAAACTTGACAAAATGAAGTAGTTCTAAGTTGTATCTCTATGGTTTGATTCCTCTTGAAGGACCCCATGCAGAGACTGGCGAAAAGCACTTTCATTTGAAAGGGGTTGCCAAGCTTCCAAAAAACTACTACTTTGCTGAAAACTCAGCAAACATTTTTTCACCAAATCTTGATGACACTTGGTGGTAATGATCAGTTCACTAATGCCACTGGGCTGCCCAATTTTTATTCTTCCAGGTTGAAGCGTTCGTTTCCAGTAACAGTTTGAATTTTTAGGTTTCACTCTGTTTTCTCCTACATAGATAGCTGTGTTTGGAATTCTAAATCAAACACGGTTTTTGCTAGCAGAATGAAACTTGGCCAAATGAAGTAGTTCTAAGTTCTATCTCTACGGTTTGTTTCCTCTTGAAGTACCCCATGCAGAGACTGGCGAAGAACACTTTCGTTTGAAAGGGGTTGCCAAGCTTCCAAAAAACTACTAGTTTGCAGAAATCTCAGCAAACATTTTTTCACCAAATCTTGATGATACTTGGTGGTAATGATCAGTTCACTAATCCCACTGCTGCCCAATTTTTATTCTTCTAGGTTAAAGGATTCGTTTCCAGTAACACTTTGAATTTTTAGGTTTCACTCTGTTTTCCCCTACATAGATAGCTGTGTTTTGAATTCTAAATCAAACACGGTTTGTGCTAGCTCCTTGAAACTTGACCAAATGAAGTAGTTCTAAGTTCTATCTCTTTGGTTTGTTTCCTCTAGAAGTACCCCATGCAGAGACTGGCGAAAAACACTTTCGTTTGAAAGGGGTTGCCAAGCTTCCAAAAAACTAGTAGTTTGCTGAAATCTCAGCAAACATTTTTTCACCAAATCTTGATGATACTTGGTGGTAATGATCAGTTCACTAATCCCAATTGGCTGCCCAATGTTTATTTTTCTAGGTTGAAGCATTCGTTTCCAGTAACTTTTTGAATTTTTAGGTTTCACTCTGTTTTCTCCTACATAGATAGCTGTGTATGGAATTCTAAATCAAACACGGTTTGTGCTAGCAGAATGAAACTTGACCAAATGAAGTAGTTCTAAGTTCTATCTCTATGGTTTGTTTCCTCTTGAAGTACCCCATGCAGAGACTGGCGAAAAACACTTTCGTTTGAAAGGGGTTGCCAAGCTTCCAAAAAACTACTAGTTTGCTGAAATCTCAGCAAACAATTTTTCACCAAATATTGATGATACTTGGTGGTAATGATCAGTTCACTAATCCCACTTGGCTGCCCAATTTTCACTCTTCTAGGTTCAAGCGTTCGTTTCCAGTAACACTTTGAAATTTTAGGTTTCACTTTTTTTTCTGCTATATAGATAGATGTGTTTGAAACTCTTAATCAAGCACGGTTTGTGCTAGCTCCTTGAAACTTGACCAAATGAAGTAGTTCAAAGTTCTATTTCTATGGTTTGTTTCCTCTTGAAGTACCCCATGCAGAGACTGGCGAAAAGCACTTTCATTTGAAAGGGGTTGCTAAGCTTCCAAAAAACTTCAAGTTTTCTGAAATCTCAGCAAACATTTTTTCACCAAATCTTGATGATACTTGGTGGTATTGATCAGTTCACTAAGCCCACTTGGCTGCCCAATTTTCACTCTTCTAGGTTCAAGATTTCGTTTCCACTAACACTTTGATTTTTTAGGTTTCAGTTTCACTTCTGTTTTCTGCTATATAGATAGATGTGTTTGAAACTCTACATCAAACACGGTTTGCGCTAGCTCCTTGAACTTGACCAAATGAAGTAGTTCTAAGTTCTATCTCTATGGTTTGTTCCCTCTTGTAGTACCCCATGCAGAGACTTGCGAAAAACACTTTCGTTTGAAAGGGGTTGCCAAGCGTCAAAAAACTACTAGTTTGCAGAAATCTCAGCAAACATTTTTTCAACAAATCTTGATGATACTTGGTGGTAATGATCAGTTCACTAATCCCACTTGGCTGCCCAATTTTCATTCTTCTAGGTTAAAGCATTCGTTTCCAGTAACAGTTTGAAATTTTAGGTTTCACTCTGTTTTCTACTACATACATAGCTGTGTTTGGAATTCTAAATCAAACACGGTTTGTGCTAGCTCCTTTGAAACTTGACAAAATGAAGTAGTTCTAAGTTCTATCTCTATGGTTTGTTTCCTCTTGAAGGACCCCATGCAGAGACTGGCGAAAACCACTTTCATTTGAAAGGGGTTGCCAAGCTTCAAAAAACTACTAGTTTGCTGAAAACTCAGCAAACATTTTTTCACCAAATCTTGATGATACTTGGTGGTAATGATCAGTTCACTAATGCCACTGGGCTGCCCAATTTTTATTCTTCTAGGTTGAAGCGTTCGTTTCCAGTAACAGTTTGAATTTTTTAGGTTTCACTCTGTTTTCATCCTACATAGATAGCTGTGTTTGGAATTCTAAAGGTTTGTGCTAGCTCCTTGAAACTTGACCAAATGAAGTAGTTCTAAGTTCTATCTCTATGGTTTGTTTCCTCTTGAAGTACCCCATGCAGAGACTGGCGAAAAACACTTTCGTTTGAAAGGGGTTGCCAAGCTTCCAAAAAACTACTAGTTTGCTGAAATCTCAGCAAACATTTTTTCACCAAATCTTGATGATACTTGGTGGTAATGATCAGTTCACTAATCCCACTTGGCTGCCCAATTTTCACTCTTCTAGGTTCAAGCGTTCGTTTCCAGTAACACTTTGAAATTTTAGGTTTCACTTTTTTTTCTGCTATATAGATAGATATGTTTGAAACTCTACATCAAGCACGGTTTGTGCTAGCTTTTTGAAACTTGACCAAAGGAAGTAGTTCAAAGTTCTATCTCTATGGTTTGTTTCCTCTTTAAGTACCCCATGCAGAGACTGGCGAAAAGCACTTTCATTTGAAAGGGGTTGCTAAGCTTCCAAAAAAACTACTAGTTTGCTGAAATCTCAGCAAACATTTTTTCACCAAATCTTATGATACTTGGTGGTATTGATCAGTTCACTAAGCCCACTTGGCTGCCCAATTTTCACTCTTCTAGGTTCAAGCTTTCGTTTCCAGTAACACTTTGAATTTTTAGGTTTCACTCTGTTTTCTGCTATATAGATAGATGTGTTTGAAACTCTAAATCAAACATGGTTTGTGCTAGCTCCTTGAAACTTGACCAAATGAAGTAGTTCTAAGTTCTATCTCTATGGTTTGTTTCCTCTTGAAGGACCCCATGCAGAGACTGGCGAAAAACACTTTCGTTTGAATGGGGTTGCCAAGCTTCCAAAAAACTACTAGTTTTCTGAAATATCAGCAAACATTTTTTCACCAAATCTTGATGATACTTGGTGGTAATGATCAGTTCACTAAGCCCACTTGGCTGCCCAATTTTCACTCTTCTAGGTTCAACCGTTCGTTTCCAGTAACACTTTGAATTTTTAGGTTTCACTCTGTTTTCTGCTATATAGATAGATGTGTTTGAAACTCTAAATCAAACACGGTTTGTGCTAGCAGAATGAAACTTGACCAAATGAAGTAGTTCTAAGTTCTATCTCTATGGATTGTTTCCTCTTGAAGTACCCCATGCAGAGACTGGCGAAAAACACTTTCGTTTGAAAGGGGTTGCCAAGCTTCGAAAAAACTTCTAGTTTTCTGAAATCTCAGCAAACTTTTTTTCACCAAAACTTGATGATACTTGGTGGTAATTATCAGTTCACTAAGCCCACTTGGCTGCCAAATTATCACTCTTCTAGGTTCAAGCGTTCGTTTCCAGTAACACTTTGAATTTTTAGGTTTCTCTCTGTTTTCTGCTATATAGATAGATGTGTTTGAAACTCTAAATCAAACACGGTTTGTGCTTGCTCCTTGAAACTTGACCAAATGAAGTAGTTCTAAGTTCTATTTCTATGGTTTGTTTCCTCTTGAAGTACCCCATGCAGAGACTGGAGAAAAAAACTTTCGTTTGAAAGGGGTTGCCAAGCTTCCAAAAACTACTAGTTTGCTGAAATCTCAGCAAACATTTTTTCACCAAATCTTGATAATACTTGGTGGTATTGATCAGTTCACTAAGCCCACTTGGCTCTCCAATTTACACTCTTCTAGTTTCAAACGTTCGTTTTCACTAACACTTTGAATTTTTAGGTTTCACTCTGTTTTCTGCTATATAGAGAGATGTGTTTGAAACTCTAAATCAAACACGGTTTGTGCTAGCTCCTTGAAACTTGACCAAATGAAGTAGTTCTAAGTTCTATCTCTATGGTTTGTTTCCTCTTGAAGTACCCCATGCAGAGACTGGCGAAAAACACTTTCGTTTGAAAGGGGTTGCCAAGTATCCAAAAAACTACTAGTTTGCAGAAATCTCAGCAAACATTTTTCACCAATTCTTGATGATACTTGGTGGTAATGATCAGTTCACTAATCCCACTGCTGCCCAATTTTTATTCTTCTAGGTTAAAAGATTCGTTTCCAGTAACACTTTGAATTTTTAGGTATCACTCTGTTTTCTCCTACATAGATAGCTGTGTTTGGAATTCTAAATCAAACACGGTTTGTGCTAGCTCCTTGAAACTTGACCAAATGAAGTAGTTCTAAGTTCTATCTCTTTGGTTTGTTTCCTCTTGAAGTACCCCATGCAGAGACTGGGGAAAAACACTGTCGTTTGAAAGATGTTGCCAAGCTTCCAAAAAACTACTAGTTTTCTGAAATCTCAGCAAACATTTTTTCACCAAAACTTGATGATACTTGGTGGTAATGATCAGTTCACTAATCCCAATTGGCTGCCCAATTTTTATTCTTCTAGGTTGAAGCATTCGTTTCCAGTACCAGTTTGAATTTTTAGGTTTCACTCTGTTTTCTCCTACTTAGATAGCTGTGTTTGGAATTCTAAATCAAACACGGTTTGTGCTAGCAGAATGAAACTTGACCAAATGAAGTAGTTCTAAGTTCTATCTCTATGGTTTGTTTCCTCTTGAAGTACCCCATGCAGAGACTGGTGAAAAACACTTTCGTTTGAAAGGGGTTGCCAAGCTACCAAAAAACTACTAGTTTGCTGAAATCTCAGCAAATATTTTTTCACCAAATCTTGATGATACTTGGTGGTAATGATCAGTTCACTAATCCCACTTGGCTGCCCAATTTTCACTCTTCTAGGTTCAAGCTTTCGTTTCCACTAAAACTTTGATTTTTTAGGTTTCACTCTGTTTTCTGCTATATAGATAGATGTGTTTGAAACTCTACATCAAACACGGTTTGCGCTAGCTCCTTGAAACTTGACCAAATGAAGTAGCTCTAAGTTCTATCTCTGTGGTTTGTTCCCTCTTGAAGTACCCCATGCAGAGACTGGCGAAAAACTTTCGTTTGAAAGGGGTTGCCAAGCTTCAAAAAACTACTAGTTTGCAGAAATCTCAGCAAACATTTTTTCACCAAATCTTGATGATACTTGGTGGTAATGATCAGTTCACTAATCCCACTTGGCTGCCCAATTTTCATTATTCTAGGTTAAAGCATTCGTTTCCAGTAACAGTTTGAATTTTTAGGTTTCACTCTGTTTTCTACTACATACATAGCTGTGTTTGGAATTCTAAATCAAAAACGGTTTGTGCTAGCTCCTTGAAACTTGACAATATGAAGTAGTTCTAAGTTCTATCTCTATGGTTTGTTTCCTCTTGAAGGACCCCATGCAGAGACTGGCGAAAAGCACTTTCATTTGAAAGGGGTTGCCAAGCTTCCAAAAAACTACTAGTTTGCTGAAATCTCAGCAAACATTTTTTCACCAAATCTTGATGATACTTGGTGGTAATGATCAGTTCACTAATCCCACTTGGCTGCCCAATTTTCACTCTTCTAGGTTCAAGCGTTCGTTTCCAGTAACACTTTGAAATTTTAGGTTTCACTTTTTTTTCTGCTATATAGATAGATGTGTTTGAATCTCTACATCAAGCACGGTTTGTGCTAGCTCTTTGAAACTTGACCAAATGAAGTAGTTCAAAGTTCTATCTCTATGGTTTGTTTCCTCTTTAAGTACCCCTTGCAGAGACTGGCGAAAAGCACTTTCATTTGAAAGGGGTTGCTAAGCTTCCAAAAAATTTCAAGTTTTCTGAAATCTCAGCAAACATTTTTTCACCAAATCTTGATGATACTTGGTGGTATTGATCAGTTCACTAAGCGAACTTGGCTGCCCAATTTTCACTCTTCTAGGTTCAAGCTTTCGTTTCCAGTAACACTTTGAATTTTTAGGTTTCACTCTGTTTTCTGCTATATAGATAGATGTGTTTGAAACTCTAAATCAAACATGGTTTGTGCTAGCTCCTTGAAACTTGACCAAATGAAGTAGTTCTAAGTTCTATCTCTATGGTTTGTTTCCTCTTGAAGGACCCCATGCAGAGACTGGCGAAAAACACTTTCGTTTGAAAGGGGTTTCCAAGCTTCCAAAAAACTACTACTTTTCTGAAATATCAGCAAATATTTTTTCACCAAATCTTGATGATACTTGGTGGTAATGATCAGTTCACTAAGCCCACTTGGCAGCCCAATTTTCACTCTTCTAGGTTCAACCGTTCGTTTCCAGTAACACTTTGAATTTTTTATTTTTCACTCTGTTTTCTGCTATATAGATAGATGTGTTTGAAACTCTAAATCAAACACGGTTTGTGCTAGCAGAATGAAACTTGACCAAATGAAGTAGTTCTAAGTTCTATCTCTATGGATTGTTTCCTCTTGAAGTACCCCATGCAGAGACTGGCGAAAAACACTTTCGTTTGAAAGGGGTTGCCTAGCTTCCAAAAAACTACTAGTTTGCTAAAATCTCAGCAAACATTTTTTCACCAAATCTTGATGATACTTGGTGGTAATGATCAGTTCACTAATCCCACTTGACTGCCCAATTTTCACTCTTCTAGGTTCAAGCGTTCGTTTCCAGTAACAATTTGAATTTTTAGGTTTCACTTTTTTTTCTGCTA